>NC_089845.1:47216601-47344101 GCF_035609145.1 Eleutherodactylus coqui | reverse complement strand
TTGTGCAATGAACTGCTTTTGCACACCCCCATAGAGTTTTAGGGTGCGTTACGTGCGCAAATGTGCGTCAAAATAGATCTCGTCACTTTTTTTTCGCAAGAGTGAAAGTGAGAATGAACCCATTAAAAACAATGCAAAAGTCACAGAAAAAGAGAAAAATACAAAATGACAGGAGAGTATGGCCAAATTCACTTACCAAAAAGAGTAGTAGGACACAGATAAGGAGGCAGGGTACACAAGGAAGTGAAATTCGCCATACTATCCTGCTTAATATGCATTAAAAACAATGGGTTGTACTCTCTGCGCAATGCGAGTGCATATTTTGCGCCCGCAGCCCTGAAACTGCTTTCACACAGAACGACTAATGTTCCAATTCCCGTGATCCAGCGAGAATCTAAACAATTATCGTTCAATGCTAATTCCTTCGCCCGACTGAACGACAAACGAGAAGAAACTAAACAATGTATCATTCAGTGTAAACAGGCAGTCGGTTACTTATGAACAACTGCCTGTTTACTGTGAACGGAGGTGGGTGGGACATTCATAGGAATGATTACCGCTGGGACGATCTGTCAGGTATCTGTTGCTTAACGGATCATCCCATGTAAAAGCACCCCAATGCATCAGTATTGCATCACATGACCAGCTAGAACCAATACCATCTTTGCCTGCTGGGAGGGCACTACAATTATCATTCTCCTCTCTAATCTCCTAAATAAATTAAAAACCATTAGTATACAGTCAGGGAGGATGAGCTATCATCTCCTTCATTATAACTGTGGAGCAGGAGCCTCTAATCATCTGCAGTAATATTATAGAAGTCTTCCCCCCTCTCCTTGAAGAGCCTGTGTGGTATAGTCCATGCAGTGTCATTATACAGGAAGAGGAAGTTATGAGGACTGAAATAGTGACTCTTGGAGAGAAGAGGGAGACAAGTAATTCTCACATGGTCACAAAGAAATCACATGAACCAACTAAAGAGAAGAACTACAGGGATTTTCTGATAGAAAGGAATAACTATACAAGGTAATACTAAAAAATCACTAGAGTTACCCTTCAATTTAATGCAATCTATAAAGTACTGACAAACATGCTGCTTTCAGTTTACCTCTATAGCACACAGTAGATTATATTAAGCAGTAATAGAATGACTCGTTGGCCCTTTGAGTTATTAGCCGTATACAGTAGCTATGCAGTTTATGGGTTTATTATAGGTCGCACAATTACACAAAGCACAGCAGGGTCAATTTACATGTTTTAGGTCTAAAGGTGCCCTGAGGGTTAAGTACTTATCTGCAGTCCTAAAGATCACAGTCTCATCATATGAAATCTCCCACTGACTTGAAAGGATTTGGTGTGCTAATTGAAAATGTTGCTCTAATGATTGAACTATATGGTTGCCTTTAAAGTAATGACACAACAAATATTGGGCATTCTCATAATGATGGCATGTCATCTTTTTTTTTCCGAATTGTGCATCAGACGTAATTCTACCCGTCTACCACACCGAGATGTACCACAACAAGCGCATCAATAAGTAAGCTCTCTTTGGTAAAGGCTTTCCTGATCTTTACAGTCATTTTTGGCACTAAATACACAGCCAAAATACTGTTGTAAGCCTACAGCCTAAGGCCCCCTTCACACGAGCGTTTTTGCATGTGCCCCTTTACGGAACATACTATTGGCGGATTTTACTGTACTTTTATGGCCCCACAAGGGGCACCGCAAACAAAGATGCACCAATCGCAATAGCTAGATAGTCTTAAGAGTTCCACATGTGTTCTTTTTCCTGTGGAATTACGCAATGTTTAACACATCTCCTTGCGCATTCTGGTGTAGTTGCCCACCCTCCATTGACATCCATAGGGACCTTTGGTGCGCAAATGTGCAGGAAAATACAGCATGCTGCGTTATTTTGTTTGGCGAGACCAAAATGCGCAGGAAAAATACATACATGCCAATGAACCCATTGAAATCAATGGGTTCTATTCTCTGCGTGTGCAAATACATCCGTGTGCATCTAGCCTAATTCTACTCACACGCCATTACAAAGGAGCACATGAGAAAGTCTAAGGCCGGCTTCACACGAGCGTGACGGGCTCCACCGCGGAATATTACGCAGTGAAGCCCGTCACGGCGCCCCCCAGAGACCCCATACTTACCAGCGGAAGATAGCGTGAAGACGCTTCCCCACCCACCGCCGTCGCGTCATGTGACACGCCCACCGCGTCACATCACGCGGCCGGCCGTGTCACGTGACGCGCCGGCCGCGTCATATGACGCGGCGGCGGTAGGCGGGAAAGCGTTTTCACGCTATCTTCCACTGTGTTACAGCGGGAGATAGCGTGAACGGACGGCTTCCATTGACTGCAATGGAAGCCGTCAGCGCGTACACCCGCGGCAAATAGAGCATGCTGCGGGTGAGGACGGGAGATTTCACGGTGCGAAATTTCGCGGTGGAATTCCGCACCGTGAGCATTGTGCTATTAGGTTCAATAGAACCTAATAGCAGGGGGCAATGCAGCGGATTTTTGCCGCGAATTTACGCGGCATAAAACCGTTCGTGGGAAGGAGGCCTAAGACTGTGACTATTCAAATGTAGCACATTGCTCACATAAATAAGGGAAACTTTGTTGACTACAAGCATCTACTGCCTCCTCTCCTGTGAAACCGCAGTGCAGCCACGGTATTTATGGGTACAGAGTTCTCTTGTTGATGGATCAGCACACTGCCGGATCATTGAGGCAACGGTCAGGGGTCTCTGGATCTATCAGACCCCCCTGACACTGGGTGATGAGGATTTTATCTTTCTGCAAACTGCGTCTTATCATCAGAAAAATAGGGTACTAGCACATATTCATGAAATGTGTGTTAAATATATGAATTAACATTACAGCTAGAGATGAGCGAGTATACTCGCTAAAGGCAATTGCTCAAGCGAGCATTGCCTTTAGCGAGTATCTCCCCGCTCGAGACTGAAGGTTCGGGTGTCGGCGGCGGGCAGGGAGCTGCGGGGGAGAGCGGGGCGGAACGGAGGAGAGATCTCTCTCTCCCCCCCCCCCGCTCCCTCCTGCTGAGTGCCGCTACTCACCGCTCCCCTGTGCCGGCACCTGAACCTTCAGTCTCGAGCGGGAAGATACTCGCTAAAGGCAATGCTCGCTCGAGCAATTGCCTTTAGCGAGTATACTCGCTCATCCTTAATTACAGCTCATTAGTTTCAATACTCCCCTCAAATCATTGAGTTTTTAGAAATCAATAAAAGAAGCTAGTTTGGGGTGATTACAGATAAATGAATACTGTGATCACGGCTAAGGGTAGATATTTTGATGAGAGAAAAATGTAAGGAAATCAAGGCTCAATTGTTTGGGAACAATGGGGAACGTTCCTAAAATGTTTTACGTCATGTTCTGATATAAAAAAATGGCACATTTTTGTGCGAGCAGATATTTGTACAAAACTTTGCGACTCTTCTTTTTGCAGTGGCTAAAACTTTTTCAAAAACTGGGCAGGGGCTTTTGGAGGTGGTGTGGCCACCCAGACAGACACATTTATATATAATTTACACCAAAAACTTGAGTAAATTATACCAGAAACATATGCCAGGTCAGACCTAGCGTACATTTCTCTACACATGCACGTTGGAGCCAGGAGCGCACTGAATACATGAAGAGGCATGTGCTTCTTTATGTATTAAGAGCAACGCGTGACCGGGAAAACTTCCCTTAGCCCTGCGTTTGGAATGCCAGGGCTAGTACATTACCCCCAAAGTGGATGAGTACAAAACATGTTTATTTGCCTTCCTTGTGGTGTATGGAAATGAATGAGCTGTAGTGTATACCGGAGGCATTCTTGTGTGAAATCTATAATGGAAGTCACCATTCACATTTTTCTATTAAAGTGTCATCATACTCGTCACTTCTTTTTAAAAAGTTGGAGATTTCATATCAAGTTAAACAACATTGCCACGGCTCTACTTAGCAATAAAACTATGTTTATGTTTAGCCCGGTGAAATGTACATTGGCTTTAAAAGTAGCAATACCAATTTTCTGCCTAGGTTAAGGTGGATTCACATCTGTATTGCGGGTTCCGGTTTCCTGCTCAGTTCAAGGTGCAGGAAAGGGGAATCCCCTAGCTAAATGGGCCTGTCTTGTGATGGAACCAACAGCACCGAATGGACCACATTGACTCTAATGGGAACCGATCGATTTCCACTCATCAGCCCCTTATTTTACCAGAAGAAAAAGCTCTGCATGCAGCACTTTTTCTTCTGGTATTTTGTGCCGAATTTGCGACCGGAGGTTCCAATGTGAATGTAAAACCACCATTACTAATATTTGCCCTAACATCACCAGTATTTAAAGAGACTTATTACTAGAACAGTTCATTTCATACAAAGTCACTGTCACATCTGTCTCCAGAGACATATGGTTTTACAGGTGCTCTGGAGTTCACCTGCTCAGGTGTGGGGGATTGTGCTAGCTGTGTGGGTGTGTCTCCAGCCAGCCAATCACTCCAGGTCAGTACACATAAAGCTGTCTTCCCAGGTGTGGGGGTGTTCAGCTTTCTCTGTTCTTATTCTCTTTCTGTGTGGCCTGAGCAAGTTCTATGTGTGGTGGGTGCAAGCAAGCTTTGTGTCTTGTGGTTTTGTTTGGTTATGTCTCTGTACTCCTGGTTAGTGTAGGGACTAGCAGCATTGACGGGAGCCGAGATGTGGCCTGCTAGCTTCCATATTTTGGCCAAAATGTCAACAAATACCTGGCATTTACAGCATTAACATCTGCTACTAGTGTTTGTGTATTGGCTGCTGTATGGTGTGATTATGGCTCTGTGTTTCTTCTTATCCTGTCCAGTTGTCCCTGTTGGTGGTGGCATGTGTATGCATCCTAGCCTGGGTGCCTAGGGGCAGCAAGGGCACAGATCCGAAGACTGCTGGGCCACCCCCTATTAGGGTGATGTCCCAGCTCAGGTAGGTCCTTGGTCATATTCCTTTGTAGAAGATAGGGAGAGGTGGTTGTTTCACCTGGTGTTCCCTATCCTTGGTAACGTTCCTGTGGGTCCAGGCCTCACTAGTCCACACAAACATAACAGTCACCTTCTTGATCTACAGAGCATATTTGCACCCATCAAACAGTACTCTGAAGCACCCAGATGGTTGGAGAATGGCTTACTAGCTATTACCAATCCCTTATTGAACACACTATACAAAGATAAGTTACATAACAACCTTTCACGAGCCCAAACATTTCAAAAAGTATAAAACCCTTTTTGCACAGCGCAATGATTGGCTGAACAAGCATCTATATGAAGATTTGTTTCCGATGATTGCCCAGCGTAAAGATGCCCAACAATTGAATGCCAAATGATAAAATGCTAATTTGACCTATATCATATTTTTTTTAAGTGGGCATAAAAATTACTCCATGATGGCAGCTCATCCCCCCATGTAAACAAGGGATGTGCTACTAAAACTAATGTAAACTGCTTAGTATAAATAATTACCTGAACAATCAGTGCCCGATGATTACAGCATGTAAAAACAAAACTAACAGGCACCATTTGACTTGTTATATTGTTTATGCAATAATTTGTCTGTATAAGGGCTGACACCCACTGGCGATATTTTCTTTCGTGCGCTGCGAGAGCACGTGAAAACTCTCGCCTCGCAGCGTAAGAAAGACGCCGAAATAAGACTGGGATATTGCCAGTCTTTTCAATGGGGCCAGCGGCAGCAGCGCTAGCCCCATTGAAAAGATATGGAGAATACCGCAGACTTCTGCCACAGTTGTGACAGTTGTGGCAAGAGTTTCCTTCATCCCCTCGGGGACCACGGGGATGAAGAAATCCTCTGCCACAGCTGTCACAGCTGTGGCAGAAGTGCAGTATGCTATCCCATTGCTTTCAATGAGATCGGCGCTGCTGCCGGTCCCATTAAAAAAGCAGTGGTTTGTGGCAAACCCTGCAGTATGAATTTCGGGTAAGGGCTTGAAATATAAGCCCTTCCCTGAAAATAATCAATAAGTGACAAAAAATTTTTTTTTTTTAAATTACTCACCTCTCCGCCGCTCAAAGCGTCCTCCGGCTGGCTCCCCGACACTGCTGTCCAGCACTTTCAGCAGGTGGGGATTTAAAAATCCCTGCCTCCTGAAAGGGCTGTGCTGATTGGTTGAGCGCTCAGCCAATAGCAACTAATGCTTAGCTATTGGCTGAGCGGAAAGCCAATTACAGATAGTGCTTAGCTATTCATTCATAAATCTTATATTTCAATCCCTTCCCAGAAAATCATACTGCAGGGTTTGCCACAAACCACTGCTTTCAATGGGACCGGCAGCAGCGCCGATCCCATTGAAAGCAATGGAATAGCATGCTGCACTTCTGCCACAGTTGTCACAGCTGTGAGAGCTGTGGCAGAAGTCCGCGGTATTCTCCATATTTTTTCAATGGGGCTAGTGCTGCTGCCGCTGGGGCATTGAAAAGACTGGCGATATCCCGGTGTGATCCCGTTTTTTTTCTCGCACTGCGCTGCGAGAGTTTTCACTTACTCTCGCAGCGCAGTGGAGAAAAAAACGCCAGTGGGTGTCCGCCCTTAGGCCTCCTTCCACGGGCGATATCTCATTGCATCATCCACGGCGATAATCCGCCCGTGGGTAACGCATGAAATGCATAGGATAACTATGGAAAGCGCAGCCCGATGTACATGAGCAGAAAATCAGCTGTAATTTTCCGTTTGCCTATAAAAAATCATGCCATGCCGCAATTTTCCACGATGAACCTATCATAATGATAGGTGTATCAGGGAAAATCGCGGTGACTTTAGTGTTCTCCTGCGGCGGCTCCCGTGACGGAAATCCGCTGAGGTAAAACTCAATGCCCGTGGACAGGTGGCCATAGTTTTGATATATAATTTGTATAGTTTTAGATTACAGAGCACATATGATGATGGTTTTGGTTGAGGGTGGGTCGTTTTCTTTTTTATTTATTTTAATTTTATTCTGTCATTTTTTTTAAACTTATTTCTGTAACAATTTTTTGAAACATCTATGTCCCTTATGACGTCATTTAAGACATTGGGCGTTCATTCAAATTGTTTTTTTTATTTTAAAGGGGTTGTCTCGCGGCAGCAAGTGGGGTTATACACTTCTGTATGGCCATATTAATGCACTTTGTAATATACATCGTGCATTAATTATGAGCCATACAGAAGTTATTCACTTACCTGCTCCGTTGCTAGCATCCTCGTCTCCATGGTTCCGTCTAAATTCGCTGGCAGCTAGCTTTTTTAGACGCGCTTGCGCAGTCTGGTCTTCTCCTTTCAGCACGAGCCGCTTCAGTGTGCTCGCCGCTACAGCTCTTCTGCGCATGCGCAGACGAGCTGTCACTGCTCGGGAGTGCGCTGGAGCGGCCATTCTGTACCATCCTCTGTTAGAGGAAGGTGCAGAGCCACCCAGCCCAGCAGCCCAGCCGAGAAGCCGCCCAGCCGAGAAGCCGCCCAGCCGTCCAGGTAAGTGATGGGCCGGGGGGGGGCTGTCGCTAGGCCGGGGGAACTGTCGCTGGGCCGGGGGGGGGGGGGGGGGGGGCTGTCGCTAGGCCGGGGGAACTGTCGCTGGGCCGGGGGGGGCTGTCGCTAGGCCGGGGGAACTGTCGCTGGGCCGGGGGGGCTGTCGCTAGGCCGGGGGAACTGTCGCTGGGCCGGGGGGGGGCTGTCGCTAGGCCGGGGGAACTGTCGCTGGGCAGGGGGGGGCTGTCGCTAGGCCGGGGGGGGGCTGTCGCTAGGCCGGGGGAACTGTCGCTGGGCCGGGGGGGGGGGGCTGTCGCTAGGCCGGGGGAACTGTCGCTGGGCCGGGGGGGGGGCTGTCGCTAGGCCGGGGGAACTGTCGCTGGGCCGGGGGGGCTGTTGCTAGGCCGGGGGAACTGTCGCTAGGCCGGGGGAACTGTCGCTGGGCCGGGGGGGGGGGCTGTCGCTAGGCCGGGGGAACTGTCGCTAGGCCGGGGAAACTGTCGCTGGGCCGGGGGGGGCTGTCGCTAGGCCGGGGGAACTGTCGCTGGGCCGGGGGGGGCCTGTCGCTAGGCCGGGGGAACTGTCGCTGGTTCGGGGGGGGGGCTGTCGCTAGGCCGGGGGAACTGTCGCTGGGCCGGGGGGGGCTGTCGCTAGGCCGGGGGCGGGGGGCTGTCGCTAGGCCGGGGGAACTGTCGCTGGGCCGGGGGGGCTGTCGCTAGGCCGGGGGAACTGTCGCTAGGCCGGGGGAACTGTCGCTGGGTCGGGGGGGGGCTGTCGCTAGGCCGGGGGAACTGTCGCTGGGCCGGGGGGGGGCTGTTGCTAGGCCGGGGGAACTATCGCTAGGCCGGGGGAACTGTCGCTGGGCCGGGGGGGGGGCTGTCGCTAGGCCGGGGGAACTGTCGCTAGGCCGGGGGAACTGTCGCTGGGCCGGGGGGGTCTGTCGCTAGGCCGGGGGAACTGTCGCTGGGCCGGGGGGGCTGTCGCTAGGCCGGGGGAACTGTCGCTGGTTTGGGGGGGGGCTGTCGCTAGGCCGGGGGAACTGTCGCTGGGCCGGGGGGGGGCTGTCGCTAGGCCGGGGGGGGCTGTCGCTGGGCCGGGGGGGGCTGTTGCTAGGCCGGGGGAACTGTCGCTACGCCGGGGGAACTGTCGCTGGGCCGGGGGCTGTCGCTAGGCCGGGGGAACTGTCGCTAGGTCGGGGAAACTGTCGCTGGGCCGGGGGGGGCTGTCGCTAGGCCGGGGGAACTGTCGCTGGGCCGGGGGGGGCTGTCGCTAGGCCGGGGGAACTGTCGCTGGTTCAGGGGGGGGCTGTCGCTAGGCCGGGGGAACTGTCGCTGGGCCGGGGGGGGCTGTCGCTAGGCCGGGGGGGGGGGCTGTCGCTAGGCCGGGGGAACTGTCGCTGGGCCGGGGGGGGCTGTCGCTAGGCCGAGGGAACTGTCGCTGGGCCGGGGGGGGCTGTCGCTAGGCCGGGGGAACTGTCGCTGGGCCGGGGGGGGGCTGTTGCTAGGCCGGGGGAACTGTCGCTAGGCCGGGGGAACTGTCGCTGGGCCGGGGGGGGCTGTCGCTAGGCCGGGGGAACTGTCGCTAGGCCGGGGGGGCTGTCGCTAGGCCGGGGGAACTGTCGCTGGTTCAGGGGGGGGCTGTCGCTAGGCCGGGGGAACTGTCGCTGGGCCGGGGGGGCTGTCGCTAGGCCGAGGGGGGCTGTCGCTAGGCCGGGGGAACTGTCGCTGGGCCGGGGGGGGGCTGTCGCTAGGCCGGGGGAACTGTCGCTGGGCCGGGGGGGGGGCTGTCGCTAGGTCGGGGGAACTGTCGCTGGGCCGGGGGGGGCTGTCGCTAGGCCGGGGGAACTGTCGCTAGGCCGGGGGAACTGTCGCTGGGCCGGGAGGGGGGCTGTCGCTAGGCCGGGGGAACTGTCGCTGGGCCGGGGGGGGCTGTCGCTAGGCCGGGGGAACTGTCGCTGGTTCGGGGGGGGGCTGTCGCTGGGCCGGGGGGGGCTGTCGCTAGGCCGGGGGGGGGGGCTGTCGCTAGGCTGGGGGAACTGTCGCTGGGCCAGGGGGGGCTGTCGCTAGGCCGGGGGAACTGTCGCTGGGCCGGGGGGGGCTGTCGCTAGGCCGGGGGAACTGTCGCTGGGCCGGGGGGGGCTGTCGCTAGGCCGGGGGAACTGTCGCTAGGCCGGGGGAACTGTCGCTGGGTCGGGGGGGGGGGCTGTCGCTAGGCCGGGGGAACTGTCGCTGGGCCGGGGGGGGGCTGTCGCTAGGCCAGGGGAACTGTCGCTCGGCCGGGGGGGGGCTGTCGCTGGGCCGGGGGGGGGGGGGCTGTCGCTGGGCCAGGGGGGGGCTGTCGCTGGGCCGGGGGGGCTGCGCCGGTTAGCTGCTGCCTGTCGCTAGGCCGGGGGAACTGTCGCTAGGCCGGGGGAACTGTCGCTGGGTCGGGGGGGGGGCTGTCGCTAGGCCGGGGGAACTGTCGCTGGGTCGGGGGGGGGGCTGTTGCTAGGCCGGGGGAACTGTCGCTGGGCCGGGGGGGCTGTCGCTAGGCCGGGGGAACTGTCGCTAGGCCGGGGGAACTGTCGCTGGGCCGGGGGGGTCTGTCGCTAGGCCGGGGGAACTGTCGCTGGGCCGGGGGGGCTGTCGCTAGGCCGGGGGAACTGTCGCTGGTTCGGGGGGGGCTGTCGCTAGGCCGGGGGAACTGTCGCTGGGCCGGGGGGGCTGTCGCTAGGCCGGGGGGGCTGTGTGCCGTGGTCGGCTGCGTTGAATCCAGGGGTCCGGTCGGCGGCTGCGGGGCGTCTGGTTGTCAGGGAGACACAGCTGGTAGCGTCTCGGGAGCGCGCACATCGGGCTACAGCAAGCGAAGGGAAAAAAGCTGGCGGCCATCTTGGGAAAATTTTTATAAGTTGCTGAAACGCTGGAACTGTAAGTAGAAACCAGCTAGAAAACTCATTTACATGGGTGATTAGTAATGTATGCTTAATTAGGGGGACTGGGCAAAAAAAAATTCACTGCTTCCTCGAGACATCTCCTTTAATCTCACATTTTTCTACTGTAACTGGGGCATCCGTAAGAGTAGCATCCATAGAAGCCCTGTAGTAATAGTAGTTGTAGCAGAGCTGATCTGGGCTGCTAAGACCCTGCAGTTCTACCTTGGCAGGGGCCACCTGTAGTAATAGTAGTCTGTAACAGAGCTGATCTGGGCTGCTAAGACCCTGCAGCTCTATGTTGGCAGGGGCCACCTGTAGTAATAGTAGTCTGTAACAGAGCTGATCTGGGCTGCTAAGACCCTGCAGCTCTACCTTGGCAGGGGCCACCTGTAGTAATAGTAGTCTGTAACAGAGCTGATCTGGGCTGCTAAGTCCCTGCAGCTCTACCTTGGCAGGGGCCACCTGTAGTAGTCTGTAACAGAGCTGATCTGGGCCGCTAACACCCTGCAGCTCTACCTTGGCAGGGGCCACCTGTAGTAATAGTAGTCTGTAACAGAGCTGATCTGGGCCGCTAACACCCTGCAGCTCTACCTTGGCAGGGGCCACCTGTTGGTCGCGCGATCGCTGGGTCAAATAGCACAAGAAACACTTTCGCTTTTTCTTTTCACTACATGGCGCTCATTGAGTGCAATGTAACCTGTGAAGGAGAAGGCAGAGGCTGTTAAAAACCGCTTTTGCCTTCTCCTTTGGGTCCTTGGCTGTGACTAACATCCTAGGACCCGACCTGCTCCTGCAACATTGTAGGAGCAGAAGCTTTAATCCCATATTTTCACTATCGTCCAGGATTAAAGCCCAGGAACAAGCCCTGTAAATTGACTTTAAGAGGTTAAAAGTCAGTGGGAAATTGAAACTAGATCACTGAGAATTAACATGCTCTAACAGCACCCAATAGACCCCAGTGACTACATTGGGGTCTGTTGAGTTTCTGGCATGCAGCCCAACATTCTTCCGGATGAAATAGCATGCGATATCATGAAGGAACTGAACGGAATTCCAACACTAATGTGAATGGGGTCTATTTCAGCCTTTTGGAACTCACATCAGTTTACTTCAACCCCGCGAGTCTTTTTTCCCCCTCTACATGGCATCAAAATATCTTAACTCGTCACTTCCAACATTGTCAACGATTTAGCCTTTTAAGAAGATGCAGCTGTTTGCGATAGACAGACAGGATCTTATATTTGGGATCAAAATGTTGAACATACTATAAACGTCGCTCCTTCTAGAAGTCTTATTTATGACTAGGGCTCACAATCATCCCTACTGTCAAACTGCCAATAAAGTTGAAGTGAAAATAGTAATTGTTTTGAAAGTTATATTGTTTTAGAAACTGATCCAGGTTAAACAAGATCCTACTTTATTTTTTCCTAATCCGAGATAGTGAGAAACATGTTGTGACAGTCAGAGAGACGAGATGTTTGGATGAAGAATAGCAACTAGGAGTAGATTTAATCAATAGGTATAATAGTCAGTCAAGGACAATACTTGCTGGGCTCTACTACAGGGAGTTGGAAAATTGCAGGGATTTATCCAGCTTCACAAAACTATTGTATTAGACTTCTATGTTGAAAGATAACTTTTAATGAGACTTGGGAGCCGGAGATTGTCCTTCTGGAACAAAATGTCTTATAAGGGAGTCTTTTCCTCTTATTTTTTCAAGAACACTACAAATAGGGAGATGGGAGGAGAGTTAATCATAGCCTGAGCTCTAAAACTTATAAAAACAAAGTTAAAACTATCATTGAGAGTCTCTGAATGGGTATAATTTTAGGGAATTTAGACGGCACACATAGTAATAATAGTAATTTTCAGGCAAAACCATTCTTGTGTCTACACGTGGAGGAAAAGTCAAGCTTCAGTGGCTGTCGGTGCACGCACAGCCAATGTCCCATGGCCGCTCCCCGCTCTCTTCTCCAACGTTACCGTATATGATCTCTGGTATAATTGTGCTGTTTTCTAAATATCATATTCGCCGCTGCGATTCATTCCAAATTTTGAGCAATGCAAGATAACGCAAATTAACCCTTTCCAATCCACTGTCTGACCTCTGAAGACATTATGATTTAAGGCTGTACAGCTCCGATGTTGGAAGACGTCCATCGGGGTTCTCTTACTGTATATTGCCAGCCTCTGCTGTCAGAGCCTATTCAACGTGTCACCTCATGCAGTAGTGGCTTTAGCCAGCATATAGCGCTGTTGTATAACAGCAGAAAAAGAGTAAGCCCCCTAGGAAAACCAGGATACAAATTGGATTGGAAAGGGTTAATCCATCAGATTATTTCTAATTAAACTGTAATAACTGTCAATAAAATGAACTATAGTAAAGTCCACTTGGTTATAACTTGAGTTTCAACATGTACTAGTATTAGAGTACTCAAACATGCCGCTGATATCTGAGGTAACCACATGCAAGTTACTGTTATTTGCCAGTTTGCACTTGAATTTCATCCATTTTCAGCCGTACAATTGGCTGGATACATATGTGGTTATGCGCGAACGTAACCACATATGTATCAGTAATCGCAGTTTACCATATTGGCTAATTTAAGATTGTAGATTCATCCATGATAGACTCATCTTTATATGTCTTCGTAGGGCCCTATTACTGATGATAGAATTCATATTTACTAGATTGACCCGATGTTCGCTACTCGGCTTGGTCTTCCACGTTTTGGGGACATGGCAACAGTCAAACTGGTAAGCCCTTGATATAAATGTCACTCAGCAAAGCTTGACTCTGCCTAGCGGCACTGTTGGCTGAAGCAAAACAGCACCGCTAGCCTTAACATAGGAACTTTGACCTGGCCTGACAAGTCACTAATAGAGATGAGCGAGTATACTCGCTAGGGCACATTACTCGAGCGAGTAGTACCTTAGCCGAGTATCTCCCCGCTCGTCTCTAAAGATTTGGGGGGCGGGGAGCGGCGGGGGAGAGCGGGGAGGAACAGAGGGGAGATCTCTCTCTTCCCCCGGCTCCCTCGCCGCAACTCACCTGTCACCCGCGCCGGTCCCCGAATCTTTAGAGACGAGCGGGGAGATACTCGGCTAAGGCACTACTCGCTCGAGTAATGTGCCTTAGCGAGTATACTCGCTCATCTCTTGTCACTAAACGTATCAAACTCAAATTTGATGGTTTTACGGCGGTGGTGAGGAGGTAGCATATCTAATGACACTAAACTCATCCACCAGAGGTCACACAAAGGGGTCAAACTGTGGTGCAAAAAAAAGCCTGTAGCTTTTTTATATTATATTTATTCACATATCAATTTGTATATTATTAGTTTAATTAAACAGTGGCTGATACATACCTCCAGACCATAGGCATACATAGGAATCATAGGGACCCATAGCAAACTTCAGAAGTATCATCCCCCTAAAAATCTTACCGGTATCATCCTGCGTTCTCCTCCCTGACCTTGCTTAACTGTCATTCCTGCACTGGCGTGTGAAGTTTCTGCATTATAAGAAGTAATGTTCTAGTCACTGCTCGTTCCCAGTGATTGAGGTATTTAAGCATAATAGTGTGTGGACTCTATTATTTCTACCGCCAGATAATCAACGGTGTGAAGGAACGGTGGCGTCACGAGTGACAACTTCTACGGTCCATTACACATCCCTATACAGGTAACCGCTGGAAGGCCTAGCAGTACCTTGGCTGAGGTTACATGCATCCCTCTGGGCAGGAGTCTGGTAGAGCCACCATGACAAGTCCCATCTCTACCCCGCCAGCTCCTCAGCATGAGCCTTGTGTCTTGATCGCTCCGGGACACTACTACACAGATGCAGGTTTTAGGGTTTATTCTAACAGTACAGTTGAGATGCGATTAAAACTGCATGTGGTTTTTCAATATAACCATTATAACCACACCTCAACCGCACATCTGAGTGCGTCCTTAAGAGAGGTTAATAGATGATGATTTAATTAGGACTTCAATTTAACTGTAGACTTCTTTTTTTTTTTTATAATGCTCAGTCTACAGAGTTCAGGTAGGAATAGACTTTCCTTTCCTGGACTTCGTCCTTCCTTTCTGCCCTCACATTTCACCCGCTAGATCCCTGCTCATCCACAGCCATCATCTGCATTCTACTCTCTCCTCTTGTTCTCGCTGGACACTGCTCTGTCACACCCCATGCTGTTTTATGGGTAAGGAAGTGGATCCGCTGATGTATACGGCTTCGTACTGGGACAGTTACAGCCATAGTGCAGCCTCAGGATGGAAAAATGTGAGGCTGATATCAGGTGGGTCTCTGTGTACCCAGCCAGGTGGTTGGCATGTGAGCTGGGCAATCTACTATGTCAACCAGAACAACGCCACATTGGGAATCTGCTCATTCAGTCATAGTTTATATATATATAATCTTTAACCTTTTAATATCATATTTCACTATTTTATCATGCACACTTCATTTCCTTTTTAAATATTGTTAAAATGAAATTTAGTTTTTTAGCCCTTTCCTCTAGTCCGCTAATACCTTAGAATTTTAACACACTAAGTGTCATCATTTCAACGTCATTTCCTGAGATCAAGTCTTACCACAGCCTCACCTGCTAATTGAACTTTTAATTTTCCTATTTTGAATACATTAATGAATACCACACTCGCTCCTGCTTGGCCCCGCAGAAAAAGATGCACCCAATTGAACAATTGGCTGGAGACTGTAACCACGCCTCCCCCATTGCCATTTGTACAGATAGGAGAAAACTAACAAATATTATAAATACCATGACTTTATTTCCTGCTCATCTATACTTGATAAATGAGGTAGAACCTCTAAAAACATGTTGCATGCCAGTTTTGATGTACCATATTTGATAGCCTAGAATTTTTGGCTTCGAATCTCATTTCATACCGGCGGTTGGATCAAGACTAGAGATGAGCGAGTATACTCGCTAAGGCACATTACTCGAGCGAGTAGTGCCTTAGCCGAGTATCTTCCCGCTCATCTCTAAAGATTCGGGGGCCGGCGCGGGGCGGGGAGCTGCGGGGGAGAGCGGGGAGGAACGGAGGGGAGATTTCTCTCTCCCTCTCTCCCCCCCCCCGGCTCCCCGCCGCAACTCACCGGTCACTCACGCCGGCCCCCGAATCTTTAGAGACGAGCGGGGAGATACTCGATCAAAGTACAGCAATTGTTTTACAAATAGCCTACTGAGAAAACATGTATTCCGCGTATCAGATCGGGGCAATTTGTTTATATTTTAATTCTTAAAACTATTTACATCTATTTTTATTGGATGCATTTAATTATTCTATGTATCTGCGTGAAAATCCGCACCAAAATCCATGTATGAAGTTTGACCTACAGAAATCAAACATTGGATTACAATGAATGAATTCTGCAGTGAATAAAATATACCTGTCCAGCTACAAATAGGGCATGCTGAGGAAAGCCCCCAACATTAGGCCTTAAACAGACAAGCGTGTTTGGGGATCATTTTGTGGCCGTGACATTGAAGCTTGCAAAACGTGACCAAACAAAGCCATTGATTTGAGTGGTTTCTTTTACACCTGTAGATTCTCGCTTGATATTACCACTAGAGATGAGCCAATCTACTCAGATCGGGGGTTTTTGCACTCGAGCACCGCTTCTTCCGAGTAACTCACTACTCGGATGAAAAGATTCGGGGGCGCCGGGGGAGGGCGTGGTGGAGCAGGGGGTAGCAGTGGGGAACAGGGGGGAGCTCTCTCCCCCTCCCACTCCCATCTGCAACCCCCAGCTCACCCCCGGCGCACCCCGAATCTTTTCGTCCAAGTAGTGAGTTACTTGGAAAAAGCAGTGCTCGTGTTCAAAAACACCCGAACTGAGTAGATTCGCTCATCTCTAATTACTACGCATGAGACAATAGGCCACGCCCTATCTTTCTCGCACATAGTTTTAACATGGGAAAAAAGATAGGTCGACCCTATCATTCTGCTTTTTATTTTCCACGTGTAATAGTGCGAAGTTTAAACAGGCAAAAAAAGAGAGACTTTGAATTAGTTTATGTGGAAATACACTCCGCAGCGGCATGTGAATTTGCGCATGCACCGGTCTGAAGAAGCCCTTACTCTCCTAGGGCTCATGCCCACGAGCGTCACGGGATACCCCATGGATTTACTATGTAGGAGTACCTCGTTTAAAAACAAAAACTGGCTGGTGATGCTGGTTTTCCACAGTCTCCATTAACACTGTATTAACGGAGACCTCCCATGGTGTAAATTCGCGGCAAATTAAATATTCTGTGATTTATTTCCCGCTGCTGAAATCTGCGGTAGAATTCTCCATGTGAGCATTGGCATGCAGAAAAGCTATTAGTTTCAAAAGAACCTAATAGCCGTGGAATTCACGTGCGGATTTCCGCCATGGGAATCGCGGTAGAGATCTGTCCGTGGGCATTCACCCCTAGGCTGGCAACACATAGGCGAGATTCTCGTGCAAGATTTCTGCGTTGCAAGATTGCAAATCTCACAGAAATATAAAGGCCATTCCTTTTCCCGATGCAATGCGGGAAACAAATCGCTGCACATCCTATATTTGAGTGTGCCCTTGCATCGCATTGCCCATTGTTTTCAATTGAGCCAGCGGCAGCATTGCACCGTGTGTGAGATGCATGCGAGTGCGATGCAAGGTCTCTCTATTGAAAACAATTGGAGACACTCCGCGATCGCTACTTCCCCGAAGTGATGCGCGGTGGTTTTGATATAAAGGTGCCTCGCATCCGCGGGAAAATCGCTTGTTAGTGACCGAGATATTGGGCTGTGAATCCCTCGCACACTCACTTTTGTGAAGAAGGATTGAATGTGTTGGATTTCAGCATGCCTGATCCCTTGTAGCTATTAGACGGACGTGTATACACACGTATGTGCACATGCAGAATATGCTCGCGCATTGCACTTGGAATAGAATCCATTGTTTTCAATGGGTTCATTCTCCCTGTCTTTTTTTGCGCAGAAGCCTGCTTTTACAGCGCAAATATGGTAGTCTGAAGCCGCTCTTAGAGATAAGATGCTGCCAGAGGGCTAAGAATCCATTTAGACTTGTTGATTTATCGTTTGAACGGGCAAATGTTTATTTGTATACCATTCACTCCTGAGAAATATCATTTGTGATAGAGCGCAAATGACTCTGTCCATGATACTCATTTAACCCCTTAGTGATGAAGCCTATTTGCGCCTTAGTAACCAACTAATTTTCAGTTTTAATTTCCAATAACCAATTAATTCCAGAGGCTGAGCCTAATAGGCCACCGTAGCTGGCAGACCTGAAGGCTATATCCAAGCCTCTGGGTGCTATAGCAACCCATCAGGATACTGCGATCACATATCGGGGGTCTAATGGGTGACAGAGGGAGCCCCCTCCCTCTGTCAACCTTTTACATGCCGTGGTCACACTGGCCGTGGTGTGTAAAGAGTTAAACACCAGGGATCAGGGGGCTTTTTCAGTTCCTGGTGTTAGACCTGCACTGGGCTTCTAATGCAGCGCCGGCAAAAGAGAGCACTGCAGAATAAAGCCCATTAACAGCCACCGTCAAAATACGTATGGGCAGTCGTTAAGGAATAAAACTAATATTGTGATGAGACAACCGCTTCTATGTATATCAGTACAAACCAATGAAGGACACAAAGGTCATTTCCCAGATTTTTCTCTCAAAATGAACATTACCAAAAGGTATTACATGTAGTGTAGAGAAAGGCTGGAGGAGCAGGAACTTACAGCGTACATATACATATGCATTTACAGTACTAAACAAAAGTTTTAGGCAGGTGTGGAAAAGTGCTCTAAAGTAAGAATTCTTTTAAAAATAGTAGTGATAATAGTTAATTGAACAAAATGCAAAGAGGATGAACAAAAGGGAAATTAAATCAAATCAATATTTGGTGTGGTCACCCTTTGACTTCAAAACAGCATCAGTTCTTCTATGTACACTTGCACAAAAAATGGGATTATGTAGGATTATAGTCAGGTGTACGATTAACCATATATATGAAACAGGTGATAATTATCATTTTCATATTTAGGTTGAAATATAGTCATTAACTGCAACAGATACAGCTATGCAGGAAGCTTAAAACGGGGTGAGGAACAGCCATACTCTGCTACAAAGGTAAGGTTGCGGAAGACACCATGACAAGACTGAACACAGCAACAAGACATGAGGTAGTTATACTGCATCAGCAAGGCTTTTTCCAGGCAAAGATTTCAAAGCAGGCTGGGTTTTCAAGATAAGCTATTCAAAAGCTCTTTTGAAGAAGTCTAGAAAAATGGGCAGCATTGAGGACCGCAGACGCAGTGTACCACCAAGTAAACTTGGTACAGCAGATAAAAAACACCTCTTCATACTTCTCTTCAAAAGTGGAAGATGTCCAGCAGTGCCATCAGCTCAGAACAGGCAGAAACCAGTTGGACCATGGTACACCCATCTATTGTTTGCAGAAGTCTGGCCAGAAGTGGTCTTCATGGAACAATTGCTGTAGAGGCAAGGCCAAGTAACTTAACTTTGCATAAAAACATAGAAACTGGGGTGCAGAAAAATGGCAGTAGATTCTCTGGACTGATGATTCAAAATGTCAAATATTTGGCTGTAACAGAAGGCAACTTGTTCTCGGAAGGGCTGGAGAGCGGCACAATAAAGAGTGTCCGTAGGGAGCCTGGTGGAGACTCCTTCTAACTAGAGCTGCGTTTCAGCAAACAGAGTTGGGATTCGGTCAGGATTAATGGTGTCCTCAATGCTGAGAAATACAGGCAGATAGTTGTCCATCATGTAATACAAGAACTATCTTCACCGTAGAGGAGAAGGAGTCCTGGAAGTGATGACATGGCCCCCATGGTACTCTGATGTCAAATCAAGCCAGTCTGTCTAGGATTACATGAAAAGACAGAAGGACTTGAGCAAGCTACATCCACAGAAGATCTATGGTTAGTTCACCAAGATGTTTAGAACAACCTTCCTGCCAAGTTCCTTCAAACTCTCTGTGGTGGTGTACCTAGAAGAACCGACGCTGTTTTGGAGATAAAAGGTGGTCGCACCAAATATTGATGTGATTTAGATTTCCCTTTTGTTCATTTACTTTGCATTTTGTTCATTGACAAGTATAAGCCATTCAAACTTCTATTAAAAAGCATTTTACTTTGCAGCATTTTTCCCACACTTGCCTAAAACTTTTGAACAGTGCTGTATATACTACAAGTTATGGAAGGTTTTTCCAAAATTGTTTTTTTAATTGTTGCTTAGAATTGAATAACATAACATCAAATAAGTAAATCTTTGATATTTGTTATCTATTACTTCTGTCTGCCAACAATGTAATGCAGAAGAGCTTAACTGAACTGGAATTGGAAAGGCTCTGAGCATATTGTGTCTGGCACTCCATGCTTGGTGTATATGCTGGGAAACATTCCCAGTGTATAAATCAAATGGATTCATAGAGCTCCATTTATCCTTTTGGCCTATGTTGGGTATATATATTATAGTTTTCAACTGTATAGGTGGAGCAGCAGACCACACTCTTTCTTATATAGTTGGCTGTAGCATAAGAAATATACAACATGGTAGACTTTTTTTAGACAATTTGGCAACATATCTTACACAAATATTAGGAACAGCATCAAATACTCCACACTAATAGCAAGGGTGCACTGTCCGTCCTTGATGGAGCAGCCCCCCAATTCATCCAATATATCCAGTGCAGAAAAAAGCAAATGGACATCAGCATCCCCAAAAAAGTGCAATATTTGTTTTTAGGCAAGAAAATTGATAAACCAATAAAATAGCAACATTTTGACCCTGCTATAGACATTTTTTCAAGCCTTGGGCAACATATAGCACTCTATGCTTAGTATATACTTGAGTTGCTTATGGCCTCATGTCCACGGGCGGATTTTTGCTGCGGATTCCAAAGCAATCACCCCCCTCCCCCTCCCCTTCCATAGCCGGCTATGGAAAACTATTCTTCATGCACACAAGCGAAAAGCAATTGCGGTTTTCCGCTCGAGGATGAAAAATCGCAGTATGACCCATTTTACTGTAGTTCCCAGTCGGACAGCTTCCATTAAAGTTAATGGAAGCCACCCGACTCGCAAACTGTCCGCAATGCACGTTGCGGATGGGCCGCGGATTCCGCAGGAAGAGCAGCAGATTTAGAAAAAAAATTGTACTGTACATGCGCACCAGCGCGATGGCTGACACATCCGCAGACTCACCGGCCACGGGCAGATTCCGTGTGGGATTCCCCATGTAGAATCTGCGTGTGCTGTGGACATGAGGTCTATGTCAGAGGTATATGCTGATAAATCTTGCCAGTTAGCACCTGCAATAGAGTGCTCAAACATAGACCGCAAAGAGCCTAAGGAAAGTAAAGGGAGTTTTATGAATAGCGAAATTATATATATATATATGTGTGTGTGTGTGTGTGTTTTTTGTATATGTGTATATTTATAGATAGATGTGAGATAGATAAATATATAGATATGAGACAGATAGATAGATAGATGTGAGATAGATAAATAGATAGACATGAGATAGATAGATAAATAGATAGACTTGAGATAGATAGATAGATAGATAGATAGATAGATAGATAGATAGATATGAGATAGATAGATAGATAGATATGAGATAGATAGATAGATAGATAGATATGAGATATATAAGTAGATAGATGTGAGATAGATAAATAGATAGACAGATATGAGAGAGATAGATAGATATGAGATAGACAGATAGATAGATAGATAGATAGATATGAGATAGATAAATAGCTATATATGAAAGAGATAGATAGATAGATATGAGATAGAGAGATAGATATGAGATAGATAGATATGAGATAGATAAATAGATATATAAAAGAAATAGATAGATAGATATACATGAGATAGATATGAGATAGATATACATGAGATAGATAGATAGATAGATAGATAGATAGATAGATAGATAGATAGATAGATATGAGATATATAAATAGATAGATAGATGTGAGATAGATAAATAGATAGACAGATATGAGAGAGATAGATAGATATGAGATAGATAGATAGATAGATAGATAGATATGAGATAGATAAATAGCTATATATGAAAGAGATAGATAGATAGATATGAGATAGAGAGATAGATATGAGATAGATAGATATGAGATAGATAAATAGATATATAAAAGAGATAGATAGATAGATATACATGAGATAGATATGAGATAGATATACATGAGATAGATAGATAGATGGATAGATAGATATGAGATAGATAAATAGATATATATGAAAGAGATAGATAGATATGAGATATATAGATTGATAGATAGATAGATAGATAGATATGAGATAGAGAGATAGATAGATAGATATGAGATAGATAAATAGATATATATAAAAGAGATAGATAGATATACATGAGATAGATAGATAGATATGAGATAGATATACATGAGATAGATAGATAGATATGAGATAGATATACATGAGATAGATAGATAGATAGATGGATAGATAGATATGAGATATATAGATTGATAGATAGATATGAGATAGATAAATAGATATATATATGAAAGAGATAGATAGATAGATAGATATGAGATATATAGATTGATAGATAGATAGATATGAGATAGAGAGATAGATAGATAGATAGATAGATATGAGATAGATATGAGATAGATAGATAGATAGATAGATATGAGATAGATAGATAGATAGATAGATAGATAGACATGAGATAGATAGATATGAGATAGATAGATATGAGATAGATAGATAGATATGAGATAGATAGATATGAGATAGAGAGATAGATAGATTAATAGATAGATAGATAGATAGATAGATAGATAAACTGTATGTACATATGTCTTGGAAATTTCTAATTCTGACTCTCCTTAATTGAAGACCTTCTCTAGTTTTGTAACCTCCGTGGCTTTACAATTGATTATTCAAATACTTTTTATTTAATGGGGAAATACTGACTTTGGCTGCATTCTTCTGTCGATGTGTAGTGAAAAGAACAAACACTGGAATTAGTGGATTTGAATGTTGGTAATGTTACACAATGGGTTATTTCTCTTCCTTGCGGGGAATTTATAGAGGGAAGGAGTACATGAGCCTGTGAAAATGGAGACCCCAATTCAAGACCAGTGCAAGCCCCATTGACCTTGGGCAAGTCACTTTATTTCCTCTAGCCTCAGGCACAAAATAGGCATTTGTGATCCTTGTATCATGACTTGTTTTGTTCCAAAGAGCAGCGATTTACACTAGTGCCATTATATAAAATCTAGGAAAATATATTGAATTCCTAACAATAATTTCATTTTCTATAACTTCTTTTAAGCTGTTATGTGGCTGGGAAAATCTGTCCGCCATTCTCATTTATAAATAAGATTGTTGTAATTGTTGTTGTTTTCAGAAACCACAAATGTTTTGTTGAAGCATAAAACCCATTCCATCAGCAATGCAATTTCTCCTGGAATCTCTTAGCATGACCTTGTCCGAGTGAAATATACAGGACCCTATTCAGTATTTAGTGTCTGGAAATGCTGATAACAGCACTGATTCCTATCGAAAAATTCTAAGGGAATCACCTTACTGTCAACATTTATAGATGATGCAGTAACCCCGGCCCGTCAAAAATCTAATACATATAGTTTATTTTTTGACAAATAATAGCTGATGATAAATAAAGTGCTTTTATATTGGTAATTATAGAATGACTGACACGCTACAGCTCATTCATTTCAATCCAACCAAGCTGTATATTTTTGGGAAATGAACAAAGGAAGCTACTTTGTGATAAATAGGAATGCTGTTAGGCAAATAAATTAATACTGTGATCAAAGTCTTTGTCTTGCTGTTAATTCATCCGCCTGTTACATATTCCCCCCCCCCCCCCCCCTCGAACAGACAGAACCGCAGAACTGCAAACGGACTTCATACTTGCTGGCAGGTGAACCACAGAACTGCGAAATAGACTTCGTACTTGTGGACAGACATAAATCAATGACTGACAAGCTCTCAAAACACTCACCTGCATACCTGCACGCATAGCCAGATGGTATGACTATAGAATGTACTAGATATTAGTTCATATTTTGGCCAAGATACTTAAGCCCATGAGCCCACTTCAAGGGTCCTTTTTGTCCTTCTGGAGGGCAAATTAATGAACACAATTTTTCTTCCCATTGACTTTAATATGAGTTGGAATCTGCTGTCCTGATTCACAATGATTTTGATTAAATCGGCCCGATCCCAACACAAACTGATTATTCCACTAATTGCTCAGCACTAGTGTTGACACTGTGATGGTTGCCCCAGATCCTTCAGTATATTGGGTGGAAAAATCACCCTACTAAAAGTTGGCACACCACTTCTTCACAATTGAGTATGAAGGGCACTGGTCACCCAATGTTTCCATCATGCACTCAATAATTTCCTGTGGTGTTTTATTCTGCACGAACCAGATCTTCATAATGTCTTTAAGTTTAGTGCTCGAGAATTCCACACTTTTCCCTGACATGATTCTTTTAGGGAAACAGTGCATGCATCACAGAACATACACAAGTATAGGTAAAAGTAAAACAAGATACAAGACAAGTACAGGGAAATGATATGCTGGAAATAAATAAATCAGATGATAAAGCTCCATTACAGGAATTATGGGACTAACTGTGGATATTATTAGCCAACAGTTTTTGAATTACTCAATCAAACTACTAACGATGACCTGTCCGTCTGTCTCTGCGTGAGTGAGTGGGTTTGTGAGTAACTTACATGCTCTGCCCCTTATCACATGACTGTGACATAATCAAAGGTCCTTCATTCCCAGTGAGAGCATTACATGCTCTGCCTCTGATCACATGATGGTGACATCTTCAAAGGTCCTGTATGCACACGGCTGCTAACTGGCTAGGTGTTTGTTAGTATATCATAGCAACTGAGGCCGCAGGAGGTTTGTAGTCCGCCTGTAATCTGCATAAGGATGCAGGACCTTTGATGATGTCACCATCATGTGATAAGGGGCGGAGTATGTAACTCCCTCACTGGCGATGAAGGACCTTTAATGACATCACCGTCATATGATCAGGGGCGGAGCATGTAAGTCATTCACTCGGGATGAGCGGCACCGTCATGTGATCAGGGACGGAGCATGACAGTGACATCATCACAGGTCCCTCATCCCCAGTGCTGTGCTGCTTTTGATCCCTGTTGTATGGAATGAACAATGCAAGTAGCAGTGCTGCGTGTGTGTGACGTGCATGTAGCAGTGCTGTGTGACGCATTACACCACCAGAAACACTGGTACTATAATTTCCTAATAATTATTAGTATTTGCTATTGGCTGGCAAACCCACATGATGTGACTCATCGAAAAATGTTTGACCAGCAGAATTTAGCATCAGGTGACACAACAGAACATCTCCTACTTTCTTAACAGGTTTGTCTGGTATGGTAACAGGTTTACTGGCACTTGAGCTTCTGTACAATTGTGTCTAAAGACTCACTGAGCACAATTTATAGATTACTGCTACTGTCTATACTTCACCCAACCTGTCTGCTTCCAAACATCTCCTCCCTCATTCTTTGTCTCTCCTCCTGCTCAGTGGGAAATCTATGCTATGTACCCTGGGGAAATATATACCAGGAACTGCTTGGTATTTTTCATTAACTCTGCAAACCTCATGCTGTCCCAGCTTTCTGTTTACTTCAAATGTCTTCAGTTTGTAAGCAGTTAATTTCCATTAGAGTCTATACAGTCGAGTGCGTAGAATATATCTACCATAAAAGTTTGGATATAATTAAACTAATAGCGCTCTTTTGAGTTTGAAAGTATTTGAAAAAGTTAAACGAAAGAACAAATGAGGTCAAAAAATGAAATTAGTTCATTCATTTCAAGATGCAGTTTCTTTCTAATATCATGTAATTCTTCTGGATATAGGAAATGCAGTTGCACCCGCGCCCAGGAGCCTTAGGGGGCCCATAAGGCCTCTCTTCTCCATATAGGGAGCCCAGTACTATGAATAAAGCGAAATAGTTGGGGGCCCTGTTACAGGTTTTGCATTGGGGCTTCAAGTTACACCTTTGGGCCTGGATGCAAAAGTTTATCATGAGGCCCCCCAACTTCTCTTAACCGTTAAAGGGTTAAGAAAAGTTTTGGGGCCCCACGATAAACTTTTGCATCCAGGCCCATGAGCCTTTAGCTACGCCCCTGGTACAACATGTATTTAGTGTATAAAGGTTGTCAATTGTGATTTGTACCTTCCCCTTTTTTACTTTTTTCATTTTACGAAAAACTCTTCTAAAGTTATCAGAAGGGATGGACAGTTAAAGGGAAGCTGTCATCACCTATAAACAGAGTTAATTTGCTCATAGAACAGGTCCCAAGAAGTCCAGGGATGTATTTTTTTTACCCATCCAATTATGCGTTCCTATGTTGTCACCCATGGAACTTGACACTAGGACAATGCATTGGACTGCTGGCTGCTGGCTGCGCAAACCAATGGAGGCCAATATATGTGCGCACACCCTGCAGATGATGAGTCCAACGCACTGTGTGCATGCCGACTTCAGGGGCGATAGCTTTAAAGGAGATGTCCCGCGCCGAAACGGGTTTTTTTTTTTTTAAACCCCCCCCCCCGTTCGGCGCGAGACAACCCCGATGCAGGGGTTAAAAAACCCACCCGCACAGCGCTTACCTGAATCCCGGCGGTCCGGCGTCTTCATACTCACCTGCTGAAGATGGCCGCCGGGATCCTCTGTCTTCATGGACCGCAGGGCTTCTCTGTGGTCCATTGCCGATTCCAGCCTCCTGATTGGCTGGAATCGGCACGTGACGGGGCGGAGCTACACGGAGCTACACGGAGCCCCATAGAGAAGAGGAGAAGACCCGGACTGCGCAAGCGCGGCTAATTTGGCCATCGGAGGCCGAAAATTAGTCGGCACCATGGAGACGAGGACGCTAGCAACGGAGCAGGTAAGTATAAAACTTTTTATAACTTCTGTATGGCTCATAATTAATGCACAATGTACATTACAAAGTGCATTATTATGGCCATACAGAAGTCTATAGACCCACTTGCTGCCTCGGGACATCTCCTTTAAGAACACCATAACCTAGTTTATGATACTAATAGGTGATGACAAGTTCCTTTTAACTTTCAGCTGCAAACTATTTTTATTTTGTCAGCATATTCAACCACTACTAAAGTAACAATTTTACCATCAACTATTAAGGCCTCATGTCCACGGGGAAAATCAGGCCCGCTACGGATTCTACATGGAGAATCTGTAGCGGGTCCCTCCTGCCCCGTGGACAAGAGCGCTGAAAATCAGAATAAACTTACCTGCAGCGGACCGGGCAGGTCTTCTCTTCTTCACGGCCGGATCTTCTTTCTTCGGCCGGCGGATGTGCTTGGCACGCCGGCTGCGTGCCGCGCGCATGCGCCGGGCACATCCGCCGGGCCGAAGAAGGAAGATCCGGCCGTGAAGAAGAGAAGAGGTGCCCGGTCTTCTGCGGGTAAGTTATTCTTATTTTAGGTCTCCCACGGATCCAGACGGCTTCCATAGGCTTCAATAGAAGCCTGCGGGAGCCGTCCCCGCGGGAGACCCGCACCTAAATGGAGCATGTCACGTTTTTTTTCATGCTCCATTTTTTTAAAATTCCCTTTTATTGACCATCCGCGGGTATTTATCTACCCGCGGGTGGTCAATGCATCCCTATGTGGTGCGGATCCGCATGCGGGTGATCCGCTGCGGATCTAAAATGCTATTTTGCCCGTGGACATGAGGCCTAAGAAGCTAATTCAAAATTGAAAATATGGATACATTTCCTATTGCCACTTTTAAGAAAACAGATGTGACAGCTAGACAGAAAAACATCAATATTTAATGTAAGTAAAGGCAAGAAAATCTCAAATATTGAGTTACGGACTTCAATATGGTAATTTTTGAAGTTTTAAGCGGAAATCCTCTTGAAATGTATCTAGTGAGTCTTTCATGATACCTTATCTGAGAGCATCATAAGTAGAGGAAGCAATGCTCAGATAATGCAGTTAGTAGGTCTGCACACGGGCGGATTTGCATTGCGGAATCTGAAGCGGGAGTCCGCCTCTGGATTCCGTAACAAATGTCACCCATAGCATGCAAGGGCAAAACACGATTTCCTGCCCACGAGTTGAAATCAGTTGCGATTTGACGCTCACGAAGGAGAAATTGTAGCCTGCTGTGATTCTGTGCGGCTTCAGTGCAGACGATTTCCATTGCAGTCAATGGAAGCCATCCGCCCCGCGACCATTCCACAATCATCATTGTGGAAAGGTGGCGGGTTCCGCGTCATCACTTACCAACAGCGCGACATAATCTGTACTGCTCATGCGCACCGCGGCGGTGGCCAGCACATCTGCACCACAGATATGGTGGATAGGTGCGCTGGGGTCAGCAGCTGGGCACAGGGTTGGATTCAGCATGCGCCGTGTGCAGACGGCCATACTTTAATTGACAACCTGACACTACGACTGTTTCCCAAAGATATATTATGCCATATTAAAGTTGAATTAACTCACCTGCAGATGCAATATTCATGCAATGCGATTCTTAATTTTTTTTTGTAAAATGCAATTTTCACAGAAAATCCATTGTACTCGCAAGTTTCTCGGACCAATATCGCACTCACCCGTGTGACTAATATTGCATTTGCTCCCAAAGTGCTGACAAAGTAGTCTTTTCCACTTTATGACAGCTTTAAGAGCGGATGAAACCTGATTCAAATGAGTCAAGAATACCGAAAAACATGTTACACGGTATACTGTCCTTGTTGGACGCCCGAGAGGTCTCACCGAGAAGTAATTTCCTGATTAGCAACTGATTTTCATGCCAGCCAATCAAATGTATAGAAAATGAAAATAATGTTCATTTGAGTAATCCTAAATGATTGCTACTAGAGATGAGCGAGCACCAAAATGCTTGGGTGCTCGTTACTCGAGCCGAGCTTTTTGTAATGCTCTAGAGCTCGGTTCGAGTAACGAACCCCATTGAAGTCAATGGGAGACTCGAGCATTTTTCAAGGTGCCCCATGCTCGGCCTAGGGGATGGTTCTCTCTCTCTCCCCTGAAATTTACCCGAGCACCTCGTGGTGCTCGCTCGAATGACGCATCAAGCTTGGACGAGCATGCTCGCTCATCTCTAATTGCTACACATAGAACTTTATAGATATTTACTTCAATCACAACAGGCGTTGCATGCTCTTCTTATCCTACCTTAAGGGCTCCTTCACGAGGGTGGATTGGATCGCAGTTTTGCACACGCAAAATTTACACATGCAACATGCAGAGAATAGAACTCATTAATGTCATTTGTACACATTTCGTACACATTTTACCAACTTTGCGCGCTAATAGGACATGCTTTATTTTCCTGCCCATTTGCGAACCAAAGGTCCCCATAGAAGCCTATGGCGGTGTGCAATGTGGAACAGGATGTGCAATACGCTGCACAATTCTGTGAGAAAAAGGACACATCTGGGACTCAATAGGCTAAATAGACATTTAAATCGGGAAGCATTCGTCTGCTGCACACAAATAAACATGCCCTGCGAGCATAAAAATGACTCGTTCATAGCGCAAATGCATTGTGCTGAGTCACACACAATTGCGCATATACCTGTGAGAAGGAGCCGTAAGGTCGGTGTCACACGTGTGCAAGCACAATTTTGCGCAAAGGGTGTTGTGTATTTGCGCACACCTCTGAATGTTTTACTGTACTTTTTGTGCGTGCAAATCGTATGCATTTTCGCATTCATTGAAATGGGCAATTAGTGTAATTAGTTCAACATGTGCTCTTCAAATGTGCAGGAAAATAAAACGTGCATGCGCAAACAAAATGCATGCGCAAAATATGCTTATGTGAAAGAACTCATTGAATTTAATGGGTTCTATTCACATGCAAAACGCTGCCCAAATACGGCGGTGTGACACCGGCCTAAGAGGTGTTGGCAGACTAGAGACCAGTGCTGTGTCAGAGAGGTTTAAGTAAACATAGAAAGCTTGTTGTGTCAGCATGAGAGGCGTGATCACTGCCGTGTATTACCACAACACTGGAATACGGATGTCACTTCTTCTATGTCAATAAAATCACATCCACATGTACATATAGTTGTGCGTTTGTGAAAAGGATTATTATCATGAGGATAGGTCATCAATAGCTAGAAGTGGGAGAACACCTTTAATCTGTTGGAAGCTGGAAAAATATGGAAGAGTAAGTATCTCAGCAACTTTGTCATGGACCAATTTATAATGGCTGGATGACTGGGTCAAAGCATCTCCCAAATAGCAGGTCTTCTGTATTATTTCTGTTATGCATTTGGTTGGTACCTACTAAACGTGGTCCAAGAAAGGACAATAGGTGAACTGCAACGAGGTTGTAGGCACCTAAGGCTCATTAATTCACATGGGGAGAGAAGGCTGCCCCATTCCATCTGAACCTACTGAAGTGCTACTGGGGCAGAAATAGCTGAAAAAGTCACTTGGCTATGATACAAAGGTCTCAGAACATATAGTACATTGCAGCTTTCCATGTATGGGACTGTGTAGCCACAGACTGGTCAGGATAATCCTGCTGACCCCAGGCATGTGAGCATTAGAACTAGACCATCAAGCAATGGAAGAAGGTGAATAAAATTTCCTTATACATCATGGGGATGGCAGGTACATCCATGTTGCTTAACTGGGGAAGAGATGAAACCAAGATGCACTGTGGGAAGAAGGCAAGACAGCAGAAGGAGTGTGATGCTCTGGGCAACATTAGTTGAGAAGTCATGGGTCCTGGCATTTCTATGGATGTTATTATGACACATACCACCTACCCAAATAATGTTGCAAACTAAGTAGACCTCTTTATGGTAACAGTATTCCGTAATGGCAGTGCCCACTTTCAGCAGGAAAATGCACCTTGATGATGTTGATGAGGCCAACTTTTGGTCACTTTATGGATCATCGTTCTCCATGCTTTCCTCTCCTTGACTGCTTTTTTCAGTTCTTCCACGTGCAGGTTTGTATCAGCCTTGATTGCATCCAGTCATAATGCACCTTACCTCACTGTTTGAAGAACATGACTAAGAGTTCAAAGTGTTAAGTAGCCCTTTAATTTCCTACATACCCAAATCTGATCCAGCATCTGTGGCATGTGCTTGAAAAACATGTCCAATCTATGAAGATGCCACTTTGCAACTTGGTGGAAGTTAAAGAATCTACAGCTAATATATTGGTGCCAGCTGTCACAGGACATCTTCAGTAGTCTTCTGGAGGCCATGCTTCAATGGTTCCGAGCTGTTTCGGTCGCAAGGATGGGATCTATACAATACAAGGCAGGTGGTTATAATGTTACGAGTACGTGGTGTAGACAGTAGATTACAATGCTGATAGTTGTGTGCAGTCATCTACAGCACCAACCTTTGCAGATAGTGAATAGGTGAATAGCATTAAGCAGTCTTCAGGGAATTGGGCAGATCTACAACGCAGTTACCCTTTTAAGCACTTTGGGGAGCTATTTAGTATGTTTAATCGTATCATACCGATGTCTATATTCAAACTGGTGGGAGGTGGTCTTTCTTTAGCATTTTAAGTATTTGCGTGAGCGCAACATCATTAGGACAGTTTTTTGGCCTATGAGGGCTTCTTCACATGGGTGTATGCGAAATGTACACTCTTTGGCACAACGTATTTGCGCTATGGACGAGATTCATTTGCGCGCTTATCGGAGCATTGTACTGTACTTTTTTGCACATACAGGGCCTGTTCACACATCCCTCCTGCCCTGATTTAAAAGGCTATTTAGCATAATGAGGTCCAGATGTCTTTTTTCATGGAATTGCGCATTGGCACGTGCATTGAGCACAGAGTTGCGAACATCCCATAGATTTCCATGGGGAGCTTTGCTGTACAAAGTCCTATTTTTTTTATGTGTGCGAAAAAACGGAAGATGTGTACGAACCCATTGATATCAATGGGTTTTATTCTCTGCGTATTGAACGCACAAATTTTGTGTATCCTGATACGCCCAAGTGAAGGAACCCTTTGTCTAAATGCCATTGTTTTCTATTAAAAGCTATGAGAAATTGATACAAAAAGTATTTAGACGGTCTCACCACTTCTCATTATCCAATTATTCCGCTTTAGCGAGATCAAACCAGGAAACCCCTTTAATGTTGTCCTTTAGACAGTGGAGCGTGGCTGTAAAGTAATCATAGAGCTTCCATACTACCTGTAGCTTCCATACTATGCTGAGGCATTATACTACGGGCAGGTTCAGACCTGTTCATACATCCTCTGTTTGCAATCGGGACACCTTAGAAGGAGAAGATGTCATCTCTTCTCTCTTTGGGTGTGTACAACCAGTTTCTCCAGTATATCACAGCACTGGGCTACTGGGAACAGAAGCACCATGCCTTGCCGGTTCTAACGTCCGCCTATAGCAGTAGGTATGGGCCAAGAACTACGTTATATACAGCTTTGATAGTTGAATATAATTGCCAATGAAGGTTTGCTCAATAGTACAGTTAGATACTTTTTTTTTAAAGAGACAGTTATGGAAAAATTTCAACAGAAAACCAAGGGGGAGGTGAATTACACCCGGCCTTGTGCTATTTTCACGTGTTCACTTTTTTGTGTGATTTATGCACTTTTGTACTAGATGGAGATAGAATGTTAGAAATCAAATATATAGGCGCAGTCTAAAGTTTGTGGCGTCATTTCTCTGTATTAGAGATCCTTCACATGGATGTATTTGTGCACGTGCACAAAATTTGCGCGTGCGATACACAGACAATAAAACTCATTGAGTTCAATGGGTTTGTTCACATCTCCTTTGTTGGCGTGCGAGAAAAAAAAGCAGCATGCTCTAATTTTAGTTGCCCCAAGCTCCCCATAGAAGTCAATGGAGGAGTGCACAAATGCGCACGCGATACGTAAGTAGATGCATAATTCCACGAGAAACAAAAACATCTGGAACTCAATTAGGCTAAATAGCCATTTAAATCGTCACATGGTTGTGTCCCATGTGCAAAAAAAAAATATGTCATGTTTGTGAAAACATACAGTAAAATACACCAATACGCACGCAAAAAAAGGCTTTGTTCACAGTGAAGAAAATCGTATTTTGAAAATACCAATAAAAATGCAATGTTCAAAAAAAAAAAAGAAAAAAAGTTGCGCTAAGACGTGCACAAAAACACGTACACCAAAGAGCTTATACAATAAAAGCTTATCGTTGAATGGGCGAATGCTGTAAGAGTTCACTCGGGGAGGCAGATTGGCTCGTTCAAGCGAGAAGTCGTTCAATCGTTCACATTGACTCTACAGGTGCGAATGACTGAACGAGCGCTATTTAAACTAAACGATGAGTGGACGAGCCAACGATGATTTTTATGCCAGCATAAAATGAATGGCGAGCAAAAAGTGAATGATTGCAAAGTGAAGATTATCCTTCACTTTGGCTCATTTTTTGGAACGCTGGACACTCCATCTAAAAGGGCCTGTAGGCTAGGGTCACACCACCGCTGGGCACTCAATTTTCCTGCTCTGTCATGGGGTCAGGAAAAGCGGAATGCCCGATCCATCCATTGAAACAAGCAGGTGTAATGACATCCATCCGGTTACCATTCTGCCCTCCTATAGTTTACTGGACCAAGGAGTGCAGCGTGGTGCGCCATTTTGTCCCGGATTTTTTTTTCGGATTTGCACCCCCTGAAGCAGATAGGAATCTAACCTTAGTGGCACTTACCCGTAGCTATCGGTTAATGCCGCAGCATCTACACAACTGTATTGTCTTTTACCTCTAACGACTGTATTTACTCCACATACAAATTGGCATCAATACAGAGAATTCTTGATTCCTTCTTCTCCCATCTAATGCTGGCATAGTGCTCCAACAACTGGAGTCAATTACTAACATCCTGTCCTGGCCCGGCAAAGACATAGATGAAAAGTTGTCCTAATTTGTTCAGTACAATGCATATCGCTTTGTTCATGGTGCATAAATACTAATTAATTTAATTACGTGAATAACTTCTAAACTTAACCCAAGCAATTAGTACCTAATGTTACCATAATGCAGGCAGTTGTGAAATAAATTGATCTCCATACAATATAGTTTTCAGGGTAGAGTAACTAAAATAGTCAAACAGTTGATTGAGTTTTTGAATATGCAGAAAAGTCATCTAGAAATATAATGCCTCACACAATCCACCAGCAAGCTGACTCCACATATATAAACAGGAACAACCATGTAGTTCCAAGACAAGTTGGTTATAAACCTTATGCCATGTACACCATGGGGGAATGTGTCATAGTCGCATAGTGTGCAAGGTCGAAAAAAGACATATGTCTTTCTAGTTCAGCCTATTACACTCCAATGTGGATCCAGAGGAAGGCAAAAAAAAACAATGAGGTAGAAGCTAGTTTTCTCCATACATGGGAAAAAATTCCTTCCTGACTCAAATCTGGCAGTCAGAATAATCCCTGGATCACCGACTAGAGATGAGCGAGCACCAAAATGCTCAGGTGCTCGTGTCGAGCTTTCCGCAATGCTCAAGAGTTCGTTTCGAGTAACGAACCCCATTAAAGTCAATGGGCGACCCGAGCATTTTTGTATATCGCTGATGCTCGCTAGGGTTTTCATTTTTAAAAATCTGCAAAACCCAAGAAAGTGATGTAAACGACACAGAAACGGATAGGGCAGGCGAGGGGCAACATGCTGGGCTGCATCTCAGGTTCCCAGGTCTCACTATTAAGCCACAATAGCGGCAAGAGTGCCCCCCCCAACAATTTTTACTTTGCACAAACCCTGATTAGCAAGGCACACCTTAGCTAAGCACCACACTACCTCCAACCAAGCACAATCACTGCCTGCGGGACACACCGCTGCCACTTCTCCTGGGTTACATGCTGCCCCCCCCCCCCGCACGACCCAGTGTCCACAGCGCACACAAAAGTGTCCCTGCGCAGCCTTCAGCTGCCCTCATGCCACACGCTGGCCTCATAGCCACACCACCCTCATGTCTATTTATAAGTGCGTCTGCCATGAGGAGGAACCGGAGGCACACACTGCAGAGGGTTGGCAGGGCCAGGCAGCGACCCCTTTTTAAAAGGGGCGGGGCGATAGCCCACAATGATGTACAGAAGCAATGAGAACTCCAATCCTGTGCCACCTCCGTCAGGAGCTGCACATGTGGCCATAAAGGGGACTCCGCTGCCAGCCCAGCACTTCTACACATCTCCACAATGCAGCAATACTCGGTGTGGGAAGTATGTGAGCGGGCCCTGGGTCTGCCTGTGTCCCAGCAAACACCCTGAGTGGCCCAAGGTGCTGCGAGTGACATAGCAATGGGGACTCCATGTGTCCACACACTACTCATTCTGTTTGGGTGTCGGATACCTCATCGACAACGCAAGGGGTACACCATCTGCACTCTGCACCCTACCCAAGTCTGTCAGTGTTTTGGGGACAGGCAGGTACAACTCCGCTATGGCAAGTCTGTGTGCACCCACAGCATGGGTGGCTAGCAGGAACACATAGACGGTACAGAAAGAAATCCCATTGCAGTGCCCCGGAAAGCTGAGGTTACGTGACAGGAAATACATGTTGGCTGTGGCCCACAGTCCATGCCCTAGACATTACACCACCAGGTTATGGCCGTTGTCACACACGACCATGCCCGGTTGGAGGCTCAGCGGCGAAAGCCAGAGGTCTGTCTGCTCTGTCAGACCCTGCAGCAGCTCGGGGGCCGTGTGCCTCTTGTCACCTAAGCTGAGGAGTTTCAGCACGGCCTGCTGACGCTTGCCCACCGCTATGCTGCCGCGCTGCACCACACTGACTGCTGGCAAGGTGCTGCTCACTTTTATTAATTGAGAGGTACAGTTTGCGCAGGAGGAGGAGGAGGGGGATGGTTTAAAGGAGGTTGCATAGACCGTCGCAGATACCAGAACCGAGGAAGGACCCGCAATTCTGGGTGTGGGTAGGAAGTGTGGGGTCCCAGGCTCTGACTCGGTCCCAGCCTCCACCAAATTCACCCAATGTGCCGTCAGTGAGATATAGTGGCTCTGCTCGCCAGTACTTTTCCACGTGTCCATGGTTATGTGGACCTTCCCAGTAACCACGTTGGTGAGGGCACGATTGATGTTGCGGGAGACGTCCTGTTGTAGGGCTGGGATGGCACATCGGGAAAAATAGTGGCGACTGGGGACCGAGTACCGTGGGACCGCCGCCGCCATCATGTTTTTGAAAGTCTCTGTTTCCACAAGCCTGTACGGCAGCATCTCCAGGCTGATCAATTTGGCAATGTGCACATTTAAAGCTTGAGCGTGCGGGTGCGTGGCAGCGTATTTACGCTTGCGCTGTGAGACATTGCTGGATAGGGTGGAGGACAGTGGAGGTGAGAGTGTGGGTGCAGGCCGAGAGGCACTCGTGCCTGTGTCCTGGGAGGGGGGTTGGATCTCAGTGGCAGGTTGGGGCACAGGGGGAGAGGCAGTGGTGCGACCCGGAGGCGGTGAACGGCCTTTGTCCCACCTTGTGGGGTGCTTGGCCATCATATGCCTGCGCATGCTAGTGGTGGTGAGGCTGGTACTAGTGGCTCCCCGGCTGATCTTGGCGCGACACAGGTTGCACACCACTGTTCGTCGGTTGTCCGTGCTATCACTGAAAAACATCCACACCTTTGAAGGCCTAGGCCTCTGCAGGGTGGCTTGGCGCGAGGGGGTGCTTTGGGAAACAGTTGGGGGAGTCTTCGCTCTGGCCCTGCCTCTACCCCTGGCCACCCCACTGCCTCTTCCAACCTGTCCTGCTGCTGCACTTGCCTCCCCCTCTGAAGACCTCTCCTTAGTTGGTTTAGCGAACCAGGTGGGGTCAGTCACCTCATCGTCCAGCGGCTCTTCCTCCGAATCCTCTGTGCGCTCCTCCCTCGGACTTACTGCCCTTACTACTACCTCACAGATAGACAACTGTGACATCATCACCGACCTCCTCACCCACTGAATGCTCTTGAGACAGTTGCCGGAAGTCCCCAGCATCATCCTCCGGACCATGGGAACTTTCCAAAGGTTGGGCATCGGTCACGACAAACTCCTCAACTGAGAGAGGAACCATTTTTTCCCAATTAAGGCAGGGGCCCGAGAACAGTTCCTGGGAGTCTGCCTGCTCATCAGAATGTGTCATTTTCATGGAGTGAGGAGGCTGGGAGGAAGAAGGAGCAGCAGCGAGAGGATTCAGACTTGCAGCAGTGGACGGCGTAGAAGACTGGGTGGTCGATACATTGCTGGATGCATTTTCCTCTCATCTAAGACAGGACCTGCTCACACTGCTCAGTTTGTAAGAAAGGTCTACCACGTGGACCCAAAAATTATGATATGAAGCTGGGGACCCCAAAAACTTGCCTCTCTCCTAATCCCGCAGCAGCCGGCTGCGATTCTCCTGGACCAGGAACTCGGCCTGTTCCCACACCCTCACTTGGACCTCCGCGTCCTCGCCCGCGTCCACATCCACGTCCTCTAGGCCTACCCCTACCCCTCAGCATGGTGGATTACGAATAGAGCAGACAGAGCAGTCTGAGTAATTATGCAATTTTTGGCATGCAGTTGGAGGCTGAGAGCGGTTAAGTAATGCGTACTGCAGTCCCAAAAAAATTATACACTAGGCTGCAAATAGGCCTAGCTGGGTAATAGTGAGGCACTACAACTCCCAGCAGCCACGCAGTATAATACACACGGTCACAGGTAGCCCTAAGAAGGAGCTTTTTTTCAAATTTTTTTGAAAAAGCTAACAGCCTAGAGAGCGCATATATGTCTTTCCCTTTATCAGGGGCTGTCATCGCACGCTGTGCGTGAAGTTGATGGCACACACTGAGTGGTGTAAAAAATATGCAATTATTGGCATGCAGTTGGAGGCTCACAGCGGTTATATAACGCACACTGCAGTCCCAAAAAAATTATACGCAAGGCTGCAAAAAGGCCTAGCTGGGTAAAAGTGAGGCACTACAACTCCCAGCAGCCATGCAGTAAAATGCACACGGTCACATGTGGCCCTAAGAAGGACCATTGGGGTTCTTGTAGACAGGATTCTACATTACCACTGTCCCTGCCTCACCAGTACTGCCTCTATACTCTGTATAATTGACTGCAGACTGAGAACGCTATAGCCTGCACAGCCCAAGATGAAAAAAAAAATTGTGCAAAACTGCTCCTAGCAGCCACAACAGTAATGCACACGGTCAGATGTGGCCCTAGGGAGGACCATTGGGGTTCTCGAAGACGCTAACACTCCCTGAATGAGCAACAGCACCTTCCCTAATCTCTGCCAGCATGTGTCGGAGGTGAGCCGCGGGCGGGACCGCTTTAAGTACTCGGCGGTCACTTGACCTCACCAGCCACTCACTGCAGGGGGGTGGGATAGGGCTGGAACGTCAGAGGAGAAAGTTGTAATGCCTTCCCTGCATGTCTATTGGCCAGAAAATGGCGCTAAACATGCAGGGAAGGAAATGGAATTGGTGGTGCTGGTCTCGAGTAATGAGCATCTCGAGCACTCTAATACTTGAGCGAGCATCCAAGCTGTTGAATGACAGCTGAGAGCTGCCTCTGATTGGTCCCTGATCTCAGCCAATCAGAGGCAGCACTCACTCACCCATTCATGAATTCATGAATGGGTGAGTGAGAGCTGCCTCTGATTGGTGAGGGCTGTGACCAATCAGAGGCAGCCCATTCAGCAGGCGGGGATTTTAAATCCCCGCCTGCTGAATACTACAGAGAGCAGTTCAGAAGAACTGCCGGCCGGCCGCGGCTGAACTCCGGCTGCAGGACAAAGGTGAGTATACTTTTTTTTAAAATTTTTACACATTTTCAGGATGGTTTTCAGGGAAGGGCTTGTATTTTAAGCCCTTCCCCAAAATTCATCCAGCGCTTGCCGGCAGCCTATTGCTTTCAATGGAGCCGGCTGTATTGCCAGCTCCATTGAATTCAATGGGCGAGCATCGTTCTCCTCTGCCACAGCTGTGGCAGAGGATAGCCGGCAGCGCTGGGCTGTTTCGCTGAAAATGCTGCTAGGTGCAGATTTTTCAGCAAATCGTCGGCCCCGGTCACGTGATTTGCGGATGCGCATCCGTTATGCGATCCGCAAATCGCGGGAAAAAACGCCCGTGTGACTGAGGCCTAATGGTGGAGTAAGTGCTGTATTATGATTATTATATCCCCTTCTTCACTGTGTGTATTTATTTGTATAACATCTCTAGTTGATGTCGTCATATCAATAAAATTAAGTACTAAAAAGAGACACCGCACATACAACTGTCTCCAGGGGATCTTGTCATGCTATTGTTAATAAAACTAACTGGGGGAAACCCCCAAAACCCCCAGAGAGGAGACGGGGAGAAGAATAGAAGAGCTGCTTCTCTACAGAGACTGACAGGCATGATGAGGCGCTGCTGTAGTAATACTGTACAATATCTGCTCCTCAATAATCTACTATTCAGCTATTGGATGCCTGATAAGTGTCAATTGAATACTAGAAGTCACATGACATGTTTGGTAGGTCACATGACTTTGTCCAAGGACTATACCATTCTTCTCATTTAAAGGGGGGGGGCACTTCTAACTATTGATGATCTATTTTTACAACAATAAGTCATCAATAGCCATTTAATAGCTGTTCCTCTAGGCTGGTGTCTTTGAACACAGAGCTGTTTTGCTACAAGGAGCAGACAGCTCTATACATTGTGCAGTGGCCCAGGTTGGTACTGCAGGCTTAAGCTGCTTTCACATCTGTGCTCGGGGGTTTCCATTTTCCTGCTTTGTTCAGGGAGCATGAAAGGCGAATTCCATCCAGGGAATGCATCCATTTTACCAGACAAAAAAGTACTGCATAGCAGTGCTTTTTCTTCTGGTGTTTTGTGCCAGATCTGTGACGGAGGTTCTAATGCTGATGTGAAAGTGGCCTTAGTCCAATTAAAGTGAATAGGACTAAACCTGCAATACCAATCTGGACCACTGCACAATGTGCGGAGCTGTCTGCTCCTGTAGCAAAACAGCTTTGTGCACAAAGACAACAGCTCAGGGAACAACTAATTGATAGGGATCCCAGGCGGCGGATCCCATCCCGTCGATCTACTATTGATGACCTATCCTGAAAAGAGGCATAACTTGAAGCTTCTGGGCCCCAATGCAAAACCTGTAACAGGGCCCCCAACTATAATGCTTTATTCATAGTACTGTGCTCCTCATATGGAGCAGAGAGGCCTTACGGCCCCATAAGACTTCTGCGCCTGTGTGCAACCACATCCCTGGCATCCTCTATAGTTACACTCCTGATAGGTCATCAATAGCTAGAAGTGGGACAACCCCTTCTACAGTGTTAAAAGTCCTAACTATTGTATCTCGGTTGCACTTTTAACACTTTCTCAAATATTACAGCAATAATGACATCACAAATAAAATACAAAGTGTCGAATAGAATATATATTTACCGGATTACCACTTGGATACCCGTCATCTATAAACTTACCTTCTGGTAAAAAATGGACGAAAGTTTGCGAATAGTTTGTGGTTGTGAAATGGTTAATATTATGGTCTACGCCTGTAACTCTGGGAACACAATTTTGAAAGTATATATTTACCATGAAGTGAAACCATAAACAGGAAATAAATCGTGAATATATGATATTGAAGAAAGGACCGACAGATATTACAATCCAAACTGGTTCTAGTTCTTTAATCAAATAATTAGGTAAATACACAAGTCCTGGATTTATTTTTAAACATTTTTACCGAGGGCCAGATGGGACAGAGACTTTTAAAAGAGTTTTTTTTTCCAAAGGCATTGTAAGAAGTGCCAGCATCATTGAAATGACTGAGTGGGAGTAGAAGGAACCTGGAATGCTTTCAAAGAGCTAGGACCTTGATCATGTAAAACTCTAAATGTGAACAGCCGGCCCTGAGAGAAATGTCATTTAACATAGAGCCAGTGCAGAGAATGGGAAACAGGTGTCTTGTGGCAGAACCGGCTCTGGTTAGTTAACAATCTGGAAGTATCGCTCACAACTGATGCCAGTGCAGCTATGTTTCCGGATGCAACAGGGAAAATGCACTGGGTGTCATTGTATAGGACTAGGGAATAAATAGGTTCTCGAAAAATAATACTTAAAATAAGGATATAACAGTTATTATTGTTATCTATGATTGTTCCCGCAAAATCAGGTTTTTAACTATGTGATATCTGTGTTCGTTCCTCTTTTATGAGATTCTAGTTCATTAAAGGGGTTTTCAAAGTTAATTGTTTTTTTTAAACCAGCCACCCATGTAAAAAAATAATAAAATAGTCTATATTCACATGTCCTTGATCCCTGCCAAATTTTCAATTTTTTCTGCCAGCGCCATGTTTTCAAGCTGTCTATGGAAGATTCCAATCACAGGACTCAGTACTGCAGATGTGACACCGGTTGGTTGCAGCTCTATAGGGGCACAAAGCGTGGTTTGTTATTTACGAATGAGGCATGGTTCTTTAGCAGCCATAGCAATGGAACAGGTAAGTTGCATGTAATTTCCCTCTTGGGAATAGTTATGGAGTTACTAATGGCCCTCAATAAAGGGTACGCCTGAGGGATGAAAACTGCCCTACAGGTCCCTTGGCAATGGCTCATTTCTTAGCCCCTTACGGACTAAGCACAGTAAATATACGGCGGTTGGTCCTGGGCTTTAATCTCAGTCGATAGCATATACACGGCGTGGGGTTAGAGATGAGTGAGCGTACTCAGTAAGGACAGATACTTGAGCAAGTATCATCCTTACCGAGTACCTGCGTGCTCGCCCACAAAGATTCGGGTGCTGGCGGGGTGAGCGCTGTGTTGCGGGAGGGAGCAGGGGGGAGAGAGAGATCTCCCTCCCGTTCCCCCCCCCCCCCCGCTCTCCCCCACCGCTCCTCGCTCCACCGGCACCTAAATCTTTGCAGGCAAGCTGGCAGGTACTCGGTAAGAACGATACTCGCTCGAGTATCTGTCCTTACCGAGTACGCTCACTCATCTCTCTGTGAGATTAAAGCCTCTGCAGCTGTTCTCAAGCAGAAGTAGGTTGAGTTGTCAGCTGTTAGTCACAACTGAAAACCCAGAAGAGAAGGGAAAAGCAATTTTTAGCCACTTCTGCCTTCTCCTTTCGTGGCTACATACCGCTCTGTACTAAAAAGTGAAAGTGGAAGTATTACTTCCACAATGTGACCTAGCGATCACGTGACCGCCGGGTGGCCCCTGTTAGAGCAGAACTGCAGGGTGCTAGCAGACCCTGATCAGCTCTGTTAGTGACTGATGTCACCAAAGGGGGATGTTTTCTTCTGTAATTGGGGCTTTTATGGATGCGGCTCCTATAGATGCCCCAGCTATAGTGGGAAAGTGTGAAATAAAAAAAAGACAATGTGAATAATCCCCAGAGGTCTTATATGACGTCATGGGGGACATGAATGTTAAAAAATAGTTACAGAAATAAATTTTAAAAAAATTACAGATAAAATAAAAATCTATACATAAAAAAAAAAGACCACGACCAATGCCAACCAAAACCATCGCCGTATGCGTCCTGTAATCCAAGACAACACAAATTATATATCAAAACAGCTAAAACAAAATAAGGAGCCCGTTCCCATACTTTATTTTAGCTTAAATATATTCATTTAAAAAATACAACTAGGAATTTTTAAAAAAATCTTTTTTTTAGCTTTTTACCCCCAATAAAACAAAAAAATGTGAAAAAATAGCTGTGTAAGTCACAGTAAAAAAATTTTGGTAGCTGAAGGAAATAAATAGGGAAGGAAATCCACTACCTGGGTAAAGTCCCTAAAAAGTGTCTGGTTCTTTAGGACTAAAACAGCCTGGTCCTTAGGCGGTGGTTAATATCCTTTGTATTTTATTTATATTTCTACTATCCCAGTTTCCAAGTCACTCAACAGTACTCAGTCTCTTAACAGGGAAATCTGCCTCCTTAGAAGAAATAGACATCCACAGATTGGTTGGAATGAACGATGGTCACCCTGCAAGAGAATTGCCACTTCTACTAGCTACAGGTTTGCAAGTCACTTGATTGAATCGCGCTCTGCTACTATTCCACCAACAGTCTATTAGTCGCTCTCACCCACTACTACCACATCAGACTGTACATATTCCAGTCTTTCCTTAGCTTCATTCTTTTCCCTTCCACAGTCTTGTAATAGCATTTTTTAATAGGATCAATTCTCCTTCTCTGCTCTGCACAGCCTCGAAGTATCACTTCCTGTTTCTGTAACTCAAGCCCAATCTCCTTCTCCCAAATTGCAGTCTCGGGCATTATTTCACATGCCAATTTCATCCCATTCATAAGGTCTTACTTCCCAATCAACGAACACCATGGTGCAATGCCCTTACAACTCTGCATTTCTTGACATCATCATAGTGTTCTAGAGATGCCCATATGCATCACAGACCTCCTGCATATGGCAGCCAGGACTGAAGCTCCTGAAAAAGTATATCCAGGAGGTCCATGCCCAAATTCTGACATATGTCACTAATTAAATATCACATCCCTACTGTACATAAAACAAGTGTGAAATACAATACAGATGCAGCAAGGTTTAAAATGGCTTCTGATGCATTATGATAACTTTATGTTCGGCAGTCATATTTAAAGTATACCTGCACTTTCAGATATCCTTTAAGAATAAGCTGCCATGCGTGTGAACATGAAGTATTACACTATTTCACGGCCATTATATGACTTGTAACCTGTTTTTTCCACCATTTTTATTTCTATAGGCAACATGAAGTAGCACCCTCCTCCACTTTCTGTCATTCGTATTGGTATCTCTGTTACTAGAGACAGACTTCACTGACAATAGACCATAGACAGCAAATTAAAAAGTAGCGAGATGCCTAGTAGACTGCACTTTGGGGGGATTTTTCAGAACAAAACCGCCATTTTAGGTTAATATAGTGATTTACACGTTTACTAATTATTTGATTGGCCACTGAACTATTGTTTAAATCAAGTTTTTAAGTTAAACACAATTTTTAAAAATCTTTGGTGATTTGTAAAAATGTTTTTCATGTCATAATCTATATAAAATATCTTATATCCTGAAGCTTTCACAGTAACCTTTAAGAGGTTTTCTGCCCTATTTTTCAACTGATGATCCATTCTCTAGATAGATCATCAGTAGTTGATGGACGAAGGTTTACCGATCGGGGGGCCTTGTCCATCAGTTGATTGTCTGGCCCGCTGTCCAGACTTTGTCATCAACGGACAGCACAGAAAATAGAAACACTGGTTTCAACCTCATAGAAATCAATGGGAGTGCTGCTATTCTACCTCTTGCTTCTCTCCTGGTCAGGACATCACATCCAGTCCTGACCAGGAGAGAAGCAGGATGTGGAAGAGAAAGCATGGAACTCCCACTGATTGCAAGGGGAATGAAATCGGCGCTTCCACTTCCTCCTCTGTCAGCTGATGATGACATCTGGCTCACAGCATGGACAGCTGGCTGGACGATGAGCTGATGGACAGGTATTCGGAGTGGCAGACTCTGTCCATCAACTGCTGATGACTTGGCCAAAGGATAGGTCATCAGTTGAAAAAAGGGCAGAACACCCCTTTTACATAGTAACATAATATGTAAGGCCATAAAAAGACATATATACATCCCATTCACCATATAACCCCCTAATGTTGATCCAGAGGAAGGCAAAAAAAACTAATGAGGTAGAAGCCAATTTTCCCCATTCAAGGGAAAAAATTCCTTCCCAACTCCAATCTGGCAATCGGAATAATCCCTTGATCACCGACCCTTCTGAAGTTATTAGTGATTACAGCATATAATATTGTACTGCTCAAGAAAGGCCAGGTTCCTCTTGAACTTTTTTGAAGCCTGAAGATAGGCTGATGCTTCCTGTTCTTCCAGCAGTCATCTCTTCCAAATAGACAAATATTCATCAGCTGCACTCACTGGTAGCCCCAGCTAGGGTGGATCCAATGCTTGCCACTAGGGATCAGACCTTAATCCCAAAGAAGTCCAATATATCAATAAAGAAGCTGTAGTTTCAACGGTGCAATAAAATTTCATCCAAAGGACTTGTTTTTATTCCTCATGCGTCATAACAGAGATGTTTCATCACAAGCAGGATTACAATGAAAGATAACACCTATATAGAGAGAAAACAGGATCCACCATTCACAATAGATAATGGTCACAGTTTATTTACTCCTCCTCCCTGCACAATGGCAATGGCACAGGTTACAGAGCATGTCTGGAACAGTCTCCTATAGATGTCAACAGGTCCTCTCCTCTCCTTTATAGGAATGGCCCATGATTTGTGCTATAGAGCATATCTCTAAAGGTTTCTTTTTAAAGTTTATCTCTGCAGCTCAGGCAAGAGGGTAAAAGGGACATTTCTTCCTTTTGGTGTAGAACTACCTGAGGGGAACTTTTTGAGCAATTTAGGCACGTCTAGCTCAAAGCTTAGACTGACTGGGCTGAGGCAGGATGTTGAGTGCCACATGTTGGCCAAAGAGAGGAAAAATCTGACTCATTGGAGAAGAAGCTCATATTAGGTCACCAGTAATAATCATAGAGTCATAGAATGGTAGAGTTGGAAGGAACCTCCAGGGTCATCTAGTCCAACCCCCTGCTCAGTGCAGGATTTACTAAATCATCCCAGACAGATGTCTGTCCAGTCTTTTTTTAAAGAATTCCATTGAAGGAGAACTCACCACCTCCTGTGGTAACCTGTTCCACTCATTTATCACCCTCACTGTCAGAAAGTTTTTTCTAATATCTAATCTGTCTCCTGCCTTTCAGTTTCATCCCATTGCTTCTAGTCTTTCCTTGTACAGATGCAAATAGGGCTGATCCTTCTGCAGTGTGACAGCCCTTCAGATATTTGTAGACAGCTATTAAGTCTCCTCTCAGCCTTCTTTTTTACAAGCTAAACATTCCTAGATCCTTTAACTGTTCCTCATAGGACATGATTTGCAGACTACTCACCATCTTGGTAGCTCTTCGCTGAACTTGCTTCAGTTTGTCTCTGTCTTTTCTAAAGTGGGTTGCCCTGAACTGGACACAGTATTCCAGATAAGGTCTGACTAAGGAAGAGTAGAGGGGAATAATTACCTCACGTGATCTAGACTCTATGCTTCTCTTAATACATGCCAGAATGGTGTTTGCCTTTTTGTCTGCTGCATCACATTGTTAACTCATGTTCAGTCTATCATATATTAGTATAACCAAGTTTTTTTCAAATGTGCTACTGCTTAGCCCAATTCCTCCCATTTTGTATGTGTTTTTTTTCCCATTCTTCTTGCCCAGATAAAGGACTTTGCATTTCTCCTTGTTATATATTTGTTAGTCTGTTAGTCGCCGCCCACTGTTCAAGCTTTTCCAGATCTTTTTAAATACTCTGTCTCTCTCTTCCCTAGTGTTAGCTATCCCTCCTAGCTTTGTGTTGTTGGCAAATTTGATCAGTTTCCCATCCATTCCCTCCTCTAGATCATTTATAAAAATGTTGACCAACCCTGGGCCCAGGACAGAGCCTTGTGCTACCCCACTTGTTACATTCTTCCACTTGGATGTGCAGCCATTTATGACCACTCTTTGAGTATAATCATAAATGGCTGCACACCCAAATGGAAGAATGTATCAAGTGTGGTACCACAGGGCTTTGGTGTGAGTATTATCTTGATTCAAAGCCAGTCTTTAAATGCACTTGAATGTCATTCTGCGCACTTTTTTAAGCTAGAAATTAGACTACAAGTTATAGAAGTGCGAATGTTTATCTGCATTTGATTACATCAGACGATGAGTGATGGGTAGCTTTATTTATCGGAGGCAAAACATAGAGAAGAACCTAGACAAATTTCTATCTCTTTTTTTTGTATTATACCAGGCAAAGCCTAAAAACTGACTTGTTCGATAACAATTATACAATTAGTATACTGATGGAGTAAAGTCTAACTGATTTGGGGGTTTAATTTCCAATTAAGCTTCACATCTTGACAGTGTTTTTCCTTCTCCAGAAGTGATTGCTAATCAGAAAATAGAAGAAACATTGATTTCATGACACTTTTCAAATGAAATAACACAAAGGCATTGTTTGCCCTACTAATGAAGGAAAACATAAGGGTAGGATGCTTAGCTGAGTGGTAAAGCAGTGCAAACATTTTACTATAAAGCCGAAATCCTTTATATTTCCAGCTCATGTTTAGTTTCTGTTAACATCTGTGTAATCGTATTTTCCTTGCAACTTCTAAATGAATAACTCAGCACAAATGATTATTATGGATCATTTAAATGACACTCATTTATTTTACTCTCTGCATATTTGAATTTTTTTTTTTTTTGTTGGCTGCATGCTTTATGCTTTTTTTCGCTTGCTTTTGGAATGTGAGGTCCTTACTAAGTACAAAAAAATGAGAATACTGTCTCTTTATGAATATTAATAAGGAAATCAAGGGGGACAATGGCACTTCAAGTTTCATCTCTCTATCTCCTAGAGGCGCAGGCTCTGCAAGTTGTCACCTTGGTGTATTCAGTGTCTCTTGAAGCACTAGACTCCTCCAGAGAGAATGTCAGTCCCAGCCCTGGGCAGTTTTGACAAACAGAGTATATATTGATACATGATAAAGTATGCTAGAAATCACCCCAGCGCTAAAGGCTACTATAGTTTTAATATCATCATTTGAATTAACAAGCATTCTGTGGAGAAATAATGAGCTTTCATTATTCAGCACATCATCCTTACCCAGGGAACTCAGAAACCATTAGCTCTTGAGAGCTTAATGAAAAGATGATAAAGAATATTTTAGATAAAAGTTTGAACAGGAGCACTTGGTGTCTGAGGTAAAAATTTAATGTAGCTGGTGAATGATGACTCGATTATCCTCATTTAAGATATCTAAGAGTTAAGAAGATGCATGCCGCTTTTATGGTTGAAACTCGGAATCGACGAAACAGATGATGGGAAGACGGTTGTCAGAGAAGACAAACAGAGCACGTGCTTCCGTCTTTCCTTGTGTCATTCTTAATATATTAAGAATTATTATTCCTGTGAACATACATCATTTTATTGTATTTCACCCCAACGCTCATATTCTTCCATTGCGGTTAAATATTCGATAGTTTTACAAACTAGTAAAACAGACTCCAACACACAAAGGGTGGTTTTACGCCGGTGCCTGAGGTTCCGCCTTCCTCCTCCACTCGGCGAGCAAGAAAGGGGAATCCCTGTGGCCGAACCGGAAGGAACCGATTGACTACCCAAGCTGCCTGGTTTTTGGACGGAGAAAAAATGGCTGTAGGGTGCCATTGCCATGAGGTTCACCTATGAGGGTCTGGGCAGCCCATTGGATTGAAATATGGCGTTATGAATAGGATGTAAGCCTACATGTACGATGTGGCCTAGTAACCTGTATATGCTTTTTTTGTGTAAGAATAGTAATAAGCAGCCACCGCCCTCAGTATGAGGCTGGATTCACACAAATGTTTTATCGTGGCAATATGGCCGAAAATTGCAACAATCTGATACATTGGATTCCAGTGCATTTCTTCAGATGGGCGATTTTCCAGTGCCTTAAATTGGCCGACCGGAAAAGATAGGTCTGGACCTATCTTTTGCTGGAATACGCCAACTGGTCCCTATGGGAACCTATGAAAGCTGTCGGAATAGGGAGGTGGGAGTTTAGCAGCAGCAGCGTATACTTGCCACAGCCCGACCATCTGAATGGGCATTAAAATGGGAGATGTAGCCATGACTTGGTCCTGGCTGCCACTTATTCATACGATTTTCTGCCGCGATGTGGCTGTGACTCGGGCGGCCATGGATCGCAGCGCCAGAGTGAAGGAGCCCTGAGGAGCGTTTGTGAGTGGCTGTTTCATCAGTAACAGTCACATCTGTGGTGGCACCTCTATTTAGCAGTCTGGCTGTCTATATTTTGAGGGATAAGTGGTGTATACACCTGCCCTCTTGTACCAGTATAACAGTAAGTATTAGGCAGCCTTCTGTAATTTTTTTTTGGTCTTTTTATATTTCCTATTTCTGTGATTTTATTGATGTTAGTGTAGGGACTCACAAGAAAATGAGGACCCTTGCCGTGGGCTTGTGAGCTTGTGTATGTTGGCCAAAATATTAACCCATACCTCGCAGTTATCGGTTTATCAGTTACATGCAGTGTGGCTTTGAATGCTGGGGAAGCCCAGGGTGCCAGTACCAGTTTGGCCACCTATGAGGTGCAGGGTAACCTGCTGGATTGAAATATGGTGTCATTAATAGGTGCACTACATGTACCATGTAGCCTGCCACCTTGTGTATGCTTTTTTTGTGCATATTAGTACTAAGCAGCTACCCCTCTATATAAGTAAGGTGTGCGCACATGTGCGCTGACTCACCCATGGGCTCGGCTGCCCGACTTTTGAACGGAAGAAAAAGTGCCACATGCTGTGCTTTTTTTCCGGTATTTTGAGCCGAATCCCTGGTGGAACCTCCTAACTGGAGGTTCCAACGCAAATATGAAATCAGCCAAAGTCATATACATGGTGCCTACATAGACCCAAATATCCCTCTGTAACATTATTGAACACCAGAATTATGAATAGTACAGGATATATGGGGAGCTTCGTTAGAGCATTGGTATTCAGGATCTTCATGTTTCTCCTCTGCACATACATTCTAGACATACACCAATATATACCTGCACACAAACACAATTGGAGGAATTTATTAGAGTAGTTGCTCTAGAATCGTCACATTGGCTATCTATTATATTAATACAATAAAATAAAAAATTTAAAAACCTTCCTGAGGTGCCAATAGCATGAAATCAGCCAAGGATTCAAAGGTTTACCCATCAGATGTGTGGCATCCATTAGTACCACAACTAACACAAAGCAATAACAAATATGGAGGTAAATCCCATGATAGCGTGTGTCCTGAGTGAGCAGCCTCTTTTAATGGTCAATCCAAATGGTTGGCCATGCCATACGCAGAATAGAAAAATAGAAAAGGTGCTCAGGAATATTATCAGTAGCTAAGGTTGTTATTCCATTTCTATCCGTTCAGTTGTGTCAGACTCTTGGATACTCTGTAGGCCGATCCTCTCCATTCTGCTCTATTGTCTATGGCTGCTTTCAATTGCTTGATGTCCGTTCCCGAGTCCTCATTGATGTTTGAACATGTTTTTGGTAGCTAAGATGCAAAATGTAAAAAAAGAGATAGTAAAGGGGAGAAAAGCCTGATAAGGGTCGCTCACACCCTTAGATGTCCAGTGGAGTATGGCATGTTATTAATGATAATATTCAAACATTTATTAATTTCAATGTGTTTTTGGGAAAAACACGTAAAAGGCCCCTTCCCTAGGAAGGTATAACACTGGCCAACAAAAACATATTTTGGAATGTTTCCTTATATCCTTAATAGAGATGAGCGAACGTGTTCTTAACGAACACTTACGCACCCGGACACCGGCTTTACCGAGGACTTCAGTGTCCGCGCGTAAAGATTCGGGGGGCGCCGGGGGGCGGGGAGAGGCTCGGCAGCGCGGGCGGCAGCAGCGGGGAACAGGGGGAGCCCTCTCTCTCTCCCTCTCCCCCCCACTCCCCGCCGCACCCCCCCGCGCTGCCACGGCGACCCCCGAACTTTTTTCGCCCGAGCACGGAATTGCTCGCAAAGTTCGGTGTTCGGGCGAAAAGGGGCGGAGCCGAACACGTTCGTTCATCTCTAATCCTTAACTAAATGAGTCAAATTTTACTAATTTTGGGGTTAAAAAAACAAATATGACAAAGAAATTTTTTTATTAGTTCTATTTTCTGTGATATACAATAGGTGGAAGTGTGTTATTTTAACACATTAAGAGAAAATGATGCATTTTAATTACATATGCTAACAAGATTGCAAGTGCATTTGAAATGTTTTTTAATGACAGTTCCATTCTAAGAGTTCTAAATTGATGGAAGAATTCCTTGTATGCGGTTTGGTCTGAAGAGAATCATGTGGGGACTTCATGAGATCGTTTTCCTTTGGCTTGCCTCTTGTAAGTGAGTCCCGGGGCATCCCTACACATAGACTAGCAGTAATCCACAAGCATTGCTTCAGTCCAACGGTCCTGATCTCTTTGTTCCATTACAGAAATATCCTTGTGGAATCTTTCTCCATGTACATCACTGACAGCTCCACAACTAGGAGGGAAAAAGTCTAGGTGGGAGAGGAGAAAATGGATTTTAAGGGACCTGTTGCATCCGAGTTGATGGTGTTTTTCCCGAAGTACTGTCACCAACTAAGTGTAGTTATCATCTTTTTTGTTGCCTAAGAATCCATGAATAACTCCCTTTAAGGCTTGCCAAGCTTCCTTTTCTTTTCCCTCCAAAACTTGGTCAAACGCAGGATCCTTAACAAGTTGTTGAATTTGTGGCCCAACAAAAATACCTTCCTTAACCTTTGCATCACTTAATCTAGGAAATCTGTCTCTTAAGTACTTAAATGCCTGTCCTTCCTGGTTCATACCTTTGACAAAATTTTTCATTAACCCAGCTTTATATGAAGGGGTGGATGAAGAACATCTTTTGGGTCCACGAGAGGCTCAGCAATGACATTGCTACTTGCTCAGTAGAGTCAAGATTTCTTGCAGGCCAGTCCGCTTGATTGTAATGTGATTTCCTATCCCTACTGTCCCACATACAACAGTATTTAGTGTACCCCAGTTGCATTGCTAAGAGTACAGCAATGACATTTAGATCGCCACAGATTTTCCACCTGTGTTCAGCATATTTGATGGAGTCGAGGAGGACTGTCATGTTTGCATAAGTCTCCTTCATGTGAACTGCATGACCAACAGGAATAGAAGACGGTTGCCGTTGGGAAGTAATACAGCTTTCAAACTAAGCTTGGAGGAGTCTATGAATAGCCTCCATTCAGTTGGCTCATGGTTCAAATTCACACATTTCATCAAACCATTAACATCGCAGCAAACAACCAGATTGTTTTTCTTCTCAAAAAAAGGAAGCAGATCCCTCTGACGTTCTCTGTACTGTGAGACCCTGACATCATGTTGGAGAAGAGTCTCTTGCTGTAGTCTTGACCCTAGAAGTTCCGCCTTCTCCTTTGACAAGTCAAGGTCTAGAATGAGATCACTCAATTCCGCTTGACTCAGTCTGTGCGGGGTATCATCTTTTACCTTAAAGTCAGGGTCATGGGATGTAGAAGGCTTCTTGGGTTCCTCTTTTTCCACACTTTCTTCATTTTCTACTTCAAGCTCATAATGTTGGGGTGGAGTAGGAACTGGTAAACTATCTGAATGTGGAATAGGTCGAATAGCAGATGGAAGATTCGGGTATTGAACTGTTCCTGTTTTCTTCATTGACAATCCTGCCTTTATAGGCGGAGTCAAGCAGAAATAGCAGTCATCTGTATGGTTTGTAGGCTCCCGCAAACCATAGGTACAGCAAAAGCCATAGATCGTTTTTTAATTTTTCAGCCATTCTCGTAGTTTAACTGAACAAGAGTTGCAACATATATGTGGAGCCCATGACTTATCCTGGTCCCCTACCTTCATACCAAAATAATGATGATAGGCAGTCTTCACAAGAGGCATCGGATTGCATTCCTGTGATGAAAATGTAATTTCACCACAAATGTAATAAAAATTATTCACTAAATTTACACATTTTCGTGGCATTTTAATATATCAAATTTTATACTTCAAAAGCACTTCAAAACCGGAAATTCTGAAAAAAAGAAAAACGGAAGCAATATGAAACTCAATCATAGCAACATTTATTATGTTTATAACCTACAAACATATGGAGAACGTTGTGTTATGTCAGTAGAGAGGTGTGACAATTCCCCAAAGAAGACAAAATCCCACAAAATAAAAACGTAAACTCTAAAAAATGACATGTCACTGTATCTCCAGAGCAAGAGCTAATCAGTCATTTTTATGGTCATTTCTGAATTCAGCAGATGGAAATACATAAGAATACGCTAATTTTGAGCCTGAAACAAAATCATGGTAGGGCAGTGTAATCAATAAAGCATACATTACTTACATATATACATATTCTGAGGAGAACCCTGGTTACACAAGCAGTTTGCAGCCGAATTAACCAGAAGTTTACTCTTCTAACACCTAATGCGGCACTAGATATATACATGAAATTCACTAGTGGAACGCACTTGTACAAGGATACATCCTACTCTGGAACGCACACAAACCTTCCGGCAGGATGGGAATATTGCCATATTTTTAAATGTTAAGCTGCAATGTACCGTAGCAATAAAAAATAAATAATAAATAAAGTTCAGACATTCTTTTGAGGTGAATATAGGGAATCACTTCAATTCATAGTGACACTTTTAATAGACACCCAAGAGTGTATAAATCAAGATTAAAAACAATGAAATTGCAACTAATTAAAGGTAGAGAGAAATAGAGGACAAAAAAGGTTTTATATCCATTAGAAATTGGATGTACTAATATTTTAGATTTGTGGAACAGACAGAGGAATGGACATTACTGTAGATACTGTGTAGTTTCATCACCAAAGCGCCTGTGTATAAAATATATTTTTCTACATCAATTAGGTATGTGGCAAAAAAGAGAAAAAAATATATGAAAATTGGATAATTGGAATATACCAATCACAGAAGGGCATTATTATATTATTAGATTAGAATATAAATATAATTAAGGTTAATGGATCTATCTATCTATTACCTATCTATCTATCTATCTATCTATCTATGTATCTGTCTTCTATCTATGTATCTATCTCATATCTATCTATCTATCTATCTCATATCTATCTATCTATCTATCTATCTATCTATCTATCTATCTATCTATCTATCAATCATCTATCTCATATCTATCTATCTCATATCTATGTATCATCCATTTCCTATATATCTCTCTATCTATCCCAGATCTATCTATCTATCTATCTATCTATCTATCTATCTATCTATCTATCTATCTATCTGTCTTCTATCTATCTATCTATCTATCAATCAATCATCTATCTCATGTCTATCTATCTATTTCATATCTATCTATCTATCTCTCATCTATCTCATATCTATCTATCTCTCATATCTATCTGTCTATCTATTTCATATGCATCTGTCTATCTTTAAACTATCTCATATCTATGGAACCTTAACAATGTATAATTCAAAGAAAAGATTTGACTTGTAACACAACTGTATTTTGTAAAACCCAATAAAAATTATTTTTTTTAAAAAAACTATCTCCTATCTATCAATCTATCTCATATCTATCTATATCTATCTATCTATCTATCTATCTATCATCTATCTCATATCTATCTATCTATCTATCTATCTATCTATCATCTATCATCTATTTTATATCTATCTATCTATCTAACTATCTCATTTCTGTCTATTTATCTATCTATCTCATATCTATCTATCTATCTATCTATCTATCCCGTATCTATCTATCTCATATCTGTCTATTTATCTATCTATCTCATATCTATCTATCTATCTATTTATCTATCTATCCCGTATCTATCTATCTATTCATCTATCTCATATCTATCTATCTATCTATCTCATATCTATCTATCTATTTATCTATCTATCTATCTATCTCATATCTGTCTAGCTATCTATCGCATATCTATCTATCTATCATCTATCTCATATCTATCTATTTCATATCTGTCTACCTATCTATCTCTCATCTATCTCATATCTATCTATCTATCTATCTATCTATCTATCTATCTCTCATATATATCTATCTTTTTCATATCTATCTGTCTATCTTTAAACTATCTCATATCTATCTGTCTATCCATCATCTATTTTATATCTATCTATCTCATATCTATTTATCTATCTATCTATCTATCTATCTATCTATCATCTATTTCATATCTATCTATCTATTTATAATCTATCTGATATCTATCTATCTATCTATCTCATAAATATCTATCTCATATCTGTCTATTTATCTATCTATCTATCTCATATCTATCTATCCCATATCTATCTATCTATCTATCTATCTATCTATCTATCTATCTATCTATCTATCTATCTATCTATCTATCTATCTCATATCTATCTATCATCTATTTCCTATCTATCTATCTATCTATCTATCTCATATCTGTCTATCTATCTATCTCATATCTATCTATCATCCATTTCATACCTATCTATCTGTAATCTATCATCTATCTATCTATCTTTCTCATATCTATCTATCATCCATTTCCTATCTATCTATCTATCTATCTATCATCTATTTCATATCTATCTATCTATAATCTATCTGATATCTATCTATCTATTTCATATCTATCTATCATCTATTTCCTATCTATCTATCTATCTATCTATCTATCTCATATCTATCTATCATCTATTTCCTATCTATCTATCTATCTATCTCATATCTGTCTATCTATCTATCTCATATCTATCTATCTATCATCCATTTCATACCTATCTATCTGTAATCTATCATCTATCTATCTATCTTTCTCATATCTATCTATCATCCATTTCCTATCTATCTATCTATCTATCTATCTATCTATCTATCTATCTATCTATCTATCATCTATTTCATATCTATCTATCTATAATCTATCTGATATCTATCTATCTATTTCATATCTATCTATCATCTATTTCCTATCTATCTATCTATCTATCTATCATCTATTTCCTATCTATTTATCTATCTCATATCTGTCTATCTATCTATCTATCTATCGTATATCTATCTATTTATCTATCTATCATCTATTTCATATCTATCTATCTGTAATCTATCTGATATCTATCTATCTATCTATCTATCTATCTATCTATCTATCATCTATCTCATATCTATCTATTTCATATCTGTCTATCTATCTATCTCTCATCTATCTCATATCTATCTATCTATCTATTTCATATCTATCTGTCTATCTTTATACTATCTCATATCTATCTATCTCATATCTATCTATCTATCATCTATCATCTATTTTATATCTATCTATCTCATATCTATTTATTTGTCTATCTATCTCATATCTATTTATCTATCTATCTATCTATAATCTCTCTGATATCTTTCTATCAATCTCATATCTGTCTATCTATCATCTATTTCCTGTCTATCTATCTCATATCTGTCTATTTATCTATCTATCTATCTATCTCATATCTATCTATCTATCTATCTATCAATCCCATATCTATTTATCTATATATCTATCTCATATCTATCTATCTCATATCTATCATCTATTTCATAGCTATCTATAATCTATCTCATATCTATCTATCTATCTATCTCATATCTATCTATCTATCTATCTATCATCTATTTCCTATCTATCTATCTATCTATCTATCTATCTCATATCTGTCTATCTATCTCATAACTATCTATCTATCATCCATTTCATACCTATCTATCTGTAATCGATCTGATATCTATCTAATTATCTATCTATCTATCTTTCTCATATCTATGTATCATCCTTTTCCTATCTATCTATCTATCTTTCTTTCTTATATCTATGTATCATCCATTTCCTATCTATCTATCTCATATCTATCTATCTCATATCTATCTATCATCTATTTCATATCTATCTATAATCTATCTCATATCTTTCTATCTATCTATCTATCTATCTATCTCATATCTGTCTATCTATCTCATAACTATCTATCTATCATCCATTTCATACGTATCTATCTGTAATCTATCTGATATCTATCTATCTATCTATCTATCTTTCTCATATCTATGTATCATCCATTTCCTATCTATCTATCTATCTCATGTCTATCTATCTATCTCATATCTATCTATCTATCATCTATTTCCTATCTATCTATCTATCTATCTATCTCATATCTGTCTATCTATCTATCTCATATCTATCTATCTATCTATCATCCATTTTATACCTATCTATCTGTAATCTATCATCTATCTATCTTTCTCATATCTATCTATCATCCATTTCCTATCTATCTATCTATCATCTATTTCATATATATCTATCTATAATCTATCTGATATCTATCTATTTCATATCTATCTATCATCTATTTCCTATCTATCTATCTATCTATCATCTATTTCCTATCTATTTATCTATCTCATATCTGTCTATCTATCGTATATCTATCATCTATTTCATATCTATCTATCTATTTCATATCTGTCTATCTATCTATCTCTCATCTATCTCATATCTATCTATCTATCTATCTATTTCATATCTATCTGTCTATCTTTAAACTATCTCATACCTATCTATCTCATATCTATCTGTCTATCTATCATCTATTTTATATCTATCTATCTCATATCTATTTATCTATCTATCTCATATCTATTTATCTATCTATCATCTATCTATCTATCAATCTCATATCTGTCTATCTATCATCTATTTCCTGTCTATCTATCTCATATCTGTCTATTTATATATCTATCTATCTCATATCTATCTATCTATCTATCCCATATCTATTTATCTATCTATCTATCTCATATCTATCTATCTCATATCTATCTATCATCTATTTCATATCTATCTATCTCATATCTATCTATCTATCTATCTATCTCATATCTGTCTATCTATCTCATAACTATCTATCTATCATCCATTTCATACCTATCTATCTGTAATCTATCTGATATCTATCTAATTATCTATCTATCTATCTAACTATCTTTCTCATATCTATGTATCATCCATTTCCTATCTATCTATCTACCTCATATCTATCTTTCTTATATCTATGTATCATCCATTTCCTATCTATCTATCTATCTCATATCTATCTATCATCTATTTCCTATCTATCTATCTATCTATCATCTATTTCCTATCTATTTATCTATCTCATATCTGTCTATCTATCTATCTATCTATCTATCTATCGTATATCTATCTATTTATCTATCTATCATCTATTTCATATCTATCTATCTGTAATCTATCTGATATCTATCTATCTATCTATCTATCTATCTATCTATCTATCTATCATCTATCTCATATCTATCTATTTCATATCTGTCTATCTATCTATCTCTCATCTATCTCATATCTATCTATCTATCTATTTCATATCTATCTGTCTATCTTTATACTATCTCATATCTATCTATCTCATATCTATCTATCTATCATCTATCATCTATTTTATATCTATCTATCTCATATCTATTTATTTGTCTATCTATCTCATATCTATTTATCTATCTATCTATAATCTCTCTGATATCTTTCTATCAATCTCATATCTGTCTATCTATCATCTATTTCCTGTCTATCTATCTCATATCTGTCTATTTATCTATCTATCTATCTATCTATCTCATATCTATCTATCTATCTATCAATCCCATATCTATTTATCTATATATCTATCTCATATCTATCTATCTCATATCTATCATCTATTTCATAGCTATCTATAATCTATCTCATATCTATCTATCTATCTATCTCATATCTATCTATCTATCTATCATCTATTTCCTATCTGTCTATCTATCTATCTATCTATCTCATATCTGTCTATCTATCTCATAACTATCTATCTATCATCCATTTCATACCTATCTATCTGTAATCGATCTGATATCTATCTAATTATCTATCTATCTATCTTTCTCATATCTATGTATCATCCTTTTCCTATCTATCTATCTATCTTTCTTTCTTATATCTATGTATCATCCATTTCCTATCTATCTATCTCATATCTATCTATCTCATATCTATCTATCATCTATTTCATATCTATCTATAATCTATCTCATATCTTTCTATCTATCTATCTATCTATCTATCTATCTATCTATCTATCTATCTATCTATCTATCTCATATCTGTCTATCTATCTCATAACTATCTATCTATCATCCATTTCATACGTATCTATCTGTAATCTATCTGATATCTATCTATCTATCTATCTATCTATCTTTCTCATATCTATGTATCATCCATTTCCTATCTATCTATCTATCTCATGTCTATCTATCTATCTCATATCTATCTATCTATCATCTATTTCCTATCTATCTATCTATCTCATATCTGTCTATCTATCTATCTCATATCTATCTATCTATCTATCATCCATTTTATACCTATCTATCTGTAATCTATCATCTATCTATCTTTCTCATATCTATCTATCATCCATTTCCTATCTATCTATCTATCATCTATTTCATATATATCTATCTATAATCTATCTGATATCTATCTATTTCATATCTATCTATCATCTATTTCCTATCTATCTATCTATCTATCATCTATTTCCTATCTATTTATCTATCTCATATCTGTCTATCTATCGTATATCTATCATCTATTTCATATCTATCTATCTATTTCATATCTGTCTATCTATCTATCTCTCATCTATCTCATATCTATCTATCTATCTATTTCATATCTATCTGTCTATCTTTAAACTATCTCATACCTATCTATCTCATATCTATCTGTCTATCATCTATTTTATATCTATCTATCTCATATCTATTTATCTATCTATCTCATATCTATTTATCTATCTCATATCTATCTGTCTATCTATCATCTATTTTATATCTATCTATCTCATATCTATTTATCTATCTATCTCATATCTATTTATCTATCTATCATCTATCTATCTATCAATCTCATATCTGTCTATCTATCATCTATTTCCTGTCTATCTATCTCATATCTGTCTATTTATATATCTATCTATCTCATATCTATCTATCTATCTATCCCATATCTATTTATCTATCTATCTATCTCATATCTATCTATCTCATATCTATCTATCATCTATTTCATATCTATCTATCTCATATCTATCTATCTATCTATCTATCTCATATCTGTCTATCTATCTCATAACTATCTATCTATCATCCATTTCATACCTATCTATCTGTAATCTATCTGATATCTATCTAATTATCTATCTATCTATCTAACTATCTTTCTCATATCTATGTATCATCCATTTCCTATCTATCTATCTACCTCATATCTATCTTTCTTATATCTATGTATCATCCATTTCCTATCTATCTATCTATCTCATATCTATCTATCTCATATCTATCTATCATCTATTTCATATCTATCTATAATCTATCTCATATCTATCTATCTATGTATCTATCTCATATCTGTCTATCTATCTCATAACTATCTATCTATCATCCATTTCATACGTATCTATCTGTAATCTATCTGATATCTATCTATCTATCTATCTATCTATCTATCTATCTATCTATCTATCTATCTATCTATCTTTCTCATATCTATGTATCATCCAGTTCCTATCTATCTATCTATCTATCTATCTATCTATCTCATATCTATCTATCTATCTATCTATCTATCTATCTATCTATCTATCTCTCTAGCTATCTATCTATCTAGCTATCTATCTAGCTATCTCATTTCTATTTATCCTTTCCAAAATTTCATTAAAACCGGATGAAAACAAAAACTAAACAAAAAATGTAATTATCTCCCTCCTGCAAAGCTGTTTAAATGAAACATTTACTACTACAAACAGGACAGGCATTTACTGATTTAACGTGGCAGCATACACTATGTTATATAAACCCATATCTGATGTTGGACCTCTGTTCATTGTGACACTCCCTCTGAGTCCATACCATGCGCCCTATGTATTCTAGACCACAGGAGAAGTGTGATAACTATACTAGGACCTTGAACTCACAGTCCATATGTTATTACAAGAATAATTTCTTCTCCAGTAAAATTAACAGTCAGTTTTTGTATAGCATTTCCTATGGAAGAATAATATTTGCATCAGACAGATGCACATCTCTACGATCCTCCGTTAATATTCTAACTGTTGTCAAACTAATGGACAGAGTTGGAACTACCAGCAACAATGTTATTATTTTTTGGATATGATGGGGCTACTTTATTTTTCAAAGTTGAGGCCCTTCTATAAGTCACCTTAAGATTGATGATCTTACCTAAAATAGGTGCTTTAACTCCATCGTGTCCTATATCTGCATATATAAGTCCTAAATGTTGATGCACTAGTAAGCTAGGACATATATATATAAATCCTCCACTTTAGTGGCAGATCTCACTATATAGTGCTCTGCCAGTAAAGAGATCGGGCCGACACTTTGTTAGTTCAACCCTAATGAAGTGACAGGGAGCTGTAAAGACCGGCTCTCAGCAATGAAAAGTGATAAACATAGCAACCAGGTGAGCCAAACTATCAACTAACCACAGGAAATACCAAAAAATAAATATAGGGACCATTGTTCCCAGGTATTGTAGTGATGATTACTTAATTGGATTACATATATTTGGTATTGTTATATGCAGGAGCATGAGGGTTTTTTTTATTTTTAAATAAATTGTTTTATTTTCAAATACATTACACTGAAGTAGAAATAGAAAGAAATAAGAAAAATTGAAGGCCATTTTCTTTATATAACATGGTAAAAAAATTGAAAGCTGCTGGCCTTGTCCTCATACCATATGAAAGACCAATCTATGCCATAAAGAATAGGCATCAAATAAAAAATATAAACCCTGTTTTGAAAATATGAAATGCTGATGTGAACATCTAGGCATCAAAGACCTTGGTCATGAAGAGATTAAGTAACAAAGGTTTGAGCTTTGTTATAAATGCTAGAGGATTCATTGAATTCATGAATGGCTGCCTCTCATTGGCTGAGGGCAGGGACCAATCGCAGGCAGCTCTCAGCTGTCATTCAATAGCTGAGAGCTGCCTCTGATTGGTCAGAGTGCTCAGCCAATCAGAGGCAGCCCTTTCAGCAGGCGCAGAATTAAAATCCCCGCCTGCTGAAATCACTTTACAGCAGTGCAGGAGAAGACCCGGCTGGATGCGCCTGAGCCCCGACAGCTGCTGAGAGGTGAGTATATATTTTTATTTTTCACACATTTTAGGGCTGTTTTTCATGGAAGGGCTTAGCGCCGGCTCCATTGAATTCAATGGGAGAACATTGCGCTTCTGTATCACAGCTGTTCCAGAGGTTCGTGATCTTCACTATATGTTCTCAATGGGGTCGGCGCTGCTGCCGCTGTCCCCATTGCACCCAAAGTGAAACCCCTGGATGCAACGGAGCCCCATAATTTTCACCCCAGGCGCTTTTCCACATGTAAAATTCGCACAAGTGACTGCTGCCATTGAAAAGCATTGGTTCTATGTAGTGCAATCTTTTTTACGTGCAAAAAAACGCACGTTAAAACACCTGTGTGACTGAGCCCTTAAGAAGGCGTTCAGAAGAACAGTTTCTAATGCTTAAATTGACCATAAGAAACATTTCTCTTATCGCCCCTGTAATGACAGCTCCCAATACTAATACTTTAGTGTTTTTTTATGTCTACAGTTCAACCTTTTTTGAAAAGATGTAAATCTAGGAAAGTTTTTTCCAATTGGTCTCTGTGGAAGACATTGATCAATCCCCAATTGTGTTTTTCTAAGATCCTCAATAAGTTGAGAAATTCACCTCTTGATCCTCTCCAAATAAACAAAATAGTAGTGTATCTCTTGTAATATGCAATACTGTCATGACACAGTAACCCAGTTCTCACGTCATAAGTATCCCATAAAGTGGTTTGCATAATATGGGGCCCATTTGGTCCCAATGGCTGTACCCTTCACTTGCAAATAAAGGTTACTATTCTAAACAAATAATTATGTGTTAGAATACATTGGATTGATTTTATTATAAACTGTTGCTGAGTGAGAGGCATCAATGGATCTCCTAAGGGAATCTCCTGTATTACTGTCAGAACTAATTCATGGGAGATGTTGCTATATAACGCTACCATGTCCACAGTGACCCATGTCCTCCTCCTCCTATCTGAACATTTGTAGTAATAAACTTAGATGAGTAAAATCTCTCAAACAGGAAAGCAAAATTATCACAAATCTGTGTAATCAACAGTCGATGTAGGGAAAGAATTACAGCTACTACAGGTCTTTCGATTCTGCGGTAGAGGATTCTGCTGCTGGTAAGTGATTTAAGGGAAGGGTTTTAAATATAAGCCCTTCCCTGAAAATCAAGTAAAAGTGGTTCAGAAAACAAAATACATACTCACCTTACTTAAAGGGGTTGTCCCGCGCCGAAACGGTTTTGTTTTTTTTTCAACCCCCCCCCCCCCCCCGTTCGGCGCGAGACAACCCCGATGCAGGGACCTAAAGAAAAATCCGCACAGCGCTTACCTGAATCCCCGCGCTCCGGTGACTTCTTACTTACCGGCTGAAGATGGCCGCCGGCATCTTCTCCCTCGGTGGACCGCAGGGCTTCTGTGCGGTCCATTGCCGATTCCAGCCTCCTGATTGGCTGGAATCGGCACGTGATGGGGTGGAGCTACACGGAGCTACACGGAGCCCCATTGAGATAAGAAGAAGACCCTGACTGCGCAAGCGCGGCTAATTTGGCCATTAGACGGCGAAAATTAGTCGGCTCCATGGAAACGAGGACGCTAGCAACGGAGCAGGTAAGTGAAAAACTTCTTATAACTTCTGTATGGCTCATAATTAATGCACAATGTACATTACAAAGTGCATTAATATGGCCATACAGAAGTGTATAGACCCACTTGCTGCCGCGGGACAACCCCTTTAAGCTGCGGGGGCTCAGCAGCGTCTTCTGCTGTCCCCTGCACTGTGGTGCTGATCTATCAGTAGGCATGGATTTAAAATCCCTGTCTGCTGAAAGAGCTGAATGTTATTGGCTGAGGTGCTCAGCCAATCACAGGCAGCTCTCCCCGAATGAATGACGAGGGTCACGGCAGCGGCAGACAGGTAAGTATATTTTTTATTTTTAGTTTTTTTTTAACTAAAATTTTTCTTTTTCAGGGAAGGGCTTATATGTAAATCGCTTCCCTGAAAGGAATGCAGGGAGCCAGCAGACCATTGTTTTCCATTGAAAACAATGCGCACATTCCCTATGGTTCACGTATGTCCTATTTTTGCAGCCACACGCCTGTAAAGCACGGACATGTGAGGACACCATATGGAATGCATTGTTGCAAATAGAAGCATACGCACACACAAAAACACGCTCGTGTGAAGCCACCCTTAATGATTATATGCCTGTAGTCTACCTTCAGGGCTACAGATCACATCACACTTTTTTTTATTTTCTGCCTCTATCTTCCTAGAGCTTCATAGGCAGGGCCATCTTCCCCATGATGGAAGGCCTCACGCTCGAGTTATCGCTCTACCCTAGCAAGAGACCTCAGCTAGCTTGCTGCCTATTGAGACCTAGCATTCTGACAATTCCATCAGTTGGGTCTAGATATCTATACACTTCAACTCAAATTTTTCCTATGTTTGGGGAATATCTACTGCCTCTAGATTCTTCTAGAGAGTGTCCTGATGGTTCCTGATGAACTGTTAGATACAGAGTAGGCGTTGAACCAGGAACTAATTAATTACATTAATGAACCAAGAAACTATGTAAATATACTTAGAACCAATTAACTCTAATGAACCTTGAAGGATCATATCACAGATCCTTCAATGTGAATGAATACGATTCCATCGAATCAATCTAATTAAAATAGTAAAAAATTGATCAGCTAATCTCACATAACTAGAGATGAGCGAACGTACTTGTCCGAGCTTGATACTCGTACGAGTATTAGCGTGTTCGAGATGCACGTTACTAGAGGCGAGCACCACGCGATGTTTGAGTTACTTTCACTTTCATCTCTGAGACGTTAGCGCGCTTTTCTGGCCAATAGAAAGACAGGGAAGGCATTACAACTTCCTCCTGCGACGTTCAAGCCCTATACCACCCCCCTGCAGTGAGTGGCTGGCGAGATCAGGTGTCACCCGAGTATATAAATCGGCCCCTCCCGCGGCTCGCCACAGATGCATTCTGACAGAGATCAGGGAAAGTGCTGCTGATGCCGGAGCTGCTATAGGGAGAGTGTTAGGATTGATTTTAGGCTTCAAGAACCCCAACGGTCCTTCTTAGGGCCACATCTGACCGTGTGCAGTACTGTTGAGGCTGCTTTTTGCAGTGTTGCACTTTTTTTTTTTTTTTTTGTATATCGGCCGTGCAGAGCACTGCGTCCAGAGCATTGCATCATGCAGTAATTTTACATAGTCCACGGCCAGTAGTGGTGGTGAGGCAGGGACAGTGAAAGAAATATCCAGTCTATATAGGCAGTGGGCTTTTCCAAAAAAATTTGGGAAAAAAAATCTATTTGGGCTGCCTGTGACCGTCCTGACTGTACTGCGTCTCTGCTTGGGGTAGTTGTCCTAATTCATACGCAGCCAGCTAAGTGTTACAGCAGGCTTGCGCAAAATTCTTTCCTGGCTCTGCGTTGCCTCTTACATCACCGCTGTCATCCTGTCCAGAGTGAAACAGTCTGCAGTAATTTTACATAGTCCACGGCCAGTAGTGGTGGTGAGGCAGGGACAGTGAAAGACATATCCAGTCTATATAGGCAGTGGGCTTTTCCAAAAAAATTTGGGAAAAAAAATCTATTTGGGCTGCCTGTGACCGTCCTGACTGTACTGCGTCTCTGCTGGGGGTAGTTGTCCTAATTCATACGCAGCCAGCTAAGTGTTACAGCAGGCTTGTGCAAAATTCTTTCCTGCCTCTGCTGTGCGTTCCGTAAGCGAAGTCAGCCTCCAACCACAGGCCAATAAGCGGCACATTTAATTACAGCGTTCTGTTTCTGCACTACTGGTAATACAGCATGCTGAGGGGTAGGGGTAGGCCTAGAGGACGTAGACGCGGGCGAGGACGCGGAGGCCCAAGTCAGGGTGTAGGCACAGGCCGAGCTCCTGATCCAGGTGTATCGCAGCCGACTGCTGCGGGATTAGGAGAGAGGCACGTTTCTGGCGTCCCCACATTCATCTCACAATTAATGGGTCCACGCGGTAGACCTTTATTAGAAAATGAGCAGTGTGAGCAGGTCCTGTCGTGGATGGCAGAAAGTGCATCCAACAATCTATCGACCACCCAGAATTCTGCGCCGTCCACTGCTGCAACTCTGAATCCTCTGGCTGCTGCTCCTCCTTCCTCCCAGCCTCCTCACTCCATTACAATGACACATTCTGAGGAGCAGGCAGACTCCCAGGAACTGTTCTCGGGCCCCTGCCCAGAATGGGCAGCAATGGTTCCGAATCCTCTCCCACTGGAGGAGTTTGTCGTGACCGATGCCCAACCTTTGGAAAGTTCCCGGGGTCCGGGGGATGAGGCTGGGGACTTCCGGCAACTGTCTCAAGAGCTTTCAGTGGGTGAGGAGGACGATGACGATGAGACACAGTTGTCTATCACTCAGGTAGTAGTAATTGGAGTAAGTCCGAGGGAGGAGCGCACAGAGGATTCGGAGGAAGAGCAGCAGGACGATGAGGTGACTGACCCCACCTGGTTTGCTACGCCTACTGAGGACAGGTCTTCAGAGGGGGAGGCAAGTGCAGCAGCAGGGCAGGTTGGAAGAGGCAGTGCGGTGGCCAGGGGTAGAGGCAGGGCCAGACCGAATAATCCACCAACTGTTTCCCAAAGCGCACCCTCGCGCCATGCCACCCTGCAGAGGCCGGGGTGCTCAAAGGTCTGGCAGTTTTTCACTGAGAGTGCAGACGACCGACGAACAGTGGTGTGCAACCTTTGTCGCGCCAAGATCAGCCGGGGAGCCACCACCACCAGCCTCACCACCACCAGCATGCGCAGACATATGATGGCCAAGCACCCCACACCCACCTTGTGGGCCGTTCACCGCCTCCGGTTTGCACCGCTGCCTCTCCCCCTGTGCCCCAACCTGCTACTGAGATCCAACCCCCCTCTCAGGACACAGGCAGTACCGTCTCCTGGCCTGCACCCACACCCTCAACTCCGCTGACCTCGGCCCCATCCACCAATGTCTCTCAGCGCACCGTCCAGCCGTCGTTAGCGCAAGTGTTGGAGCGCAAGCGCAAGTACGCCACCACGCACCCGCACGCTCAAGCGTTAAACGTGCACATAGCCAAATTTATCAGCCTGGAGATGCTGCCGTATAGGGTTGTGGAAACGGAGGCTTTCAAAGGTACGATGGTGGCGGCGGCCCCGCGCTACTCAGTTCCCAGTCGCCACTACTTTTCCCGATGTGCCGTCCCAGCCCTGCACGACCACGTCTCCCGCAACATTGTACGCGCCCTCACCAACGCGGTTACTGCCAAGGGCCACTTAACAACGGACACGTGGACAAGCACAGGCGGGCAGGGCCACTATATCTCCCTGACGGCACATTGGGTGAATTTAGTGAAGGCTGGGACAGAGTCAGAGCCTGGGACCGCTCACGTCCTACCCACCCCCAGAATTGCGGGCCCCAGCTTGGTGGTGGTATCTGCACGGTGTATGCTTCCTCCACTAAACCACCCTCCTCCTCCTCTTCCTACGCAACCTCTGTCTCGCAATCAAGATGTGTCAGCAGCAGCACGTCGGCAGCAGTCGGTGTCGCGCGGCACGGCAGCACAGCGGTGGGCAAGCGTCAGCAGGCCGTGCTGAAACTACTCAGCTTAGGAGAGAAGAGGCACATGGCCCACGAACTGCCTCAGGGTCTGACAGAGCAGACCGACCGCTGGCTTGCGCCGCTGAGCCTCTAACTGGGCATGGTCGTGTCTGACAATGGCCGTAACCTGGTGGCGGCTCTGCAGCTCGGCAGCCTCACGCACGTGCCATGCCTGGCCCACGTCTTTAATTTGGTGGTTCAGCGCTTTCTGAAAAGCTACCCACGCTTGTCAGACCTGCTCGGAAAGCTGCGCCGGCTCTGCGCACATTTCCGCAAATCCCACACGGACGCTGCCACCCTGCGCACCCTGTAACATCGGTTTCATCTGCCAGTGCACCGACTGCTGTGCGACGTGCCCACACGGTGGAACTCTACGCTCCACATGTTGGCTAGGCTCTATGAGCAGCGTAGAGCTATAGTGGAATACCAACTCCAACATGGGCGGCGCAGTGGGAGTCAGCCTCCTCAATTCTTTACAGAAGAGTGGGCCTGGTTGGCAGACATCTGCCAGGTCCTTGGAAACTTTGAGGAGTCTACCCAGCTGGTGAGCGGCGATGCTGCAATCATTAGCGTCACCATTCCTCTGCTATGCCTCTTGAGAAGTTCCCTGCAAAGCATAAAGGCAGACGCTTTGCGCTCGGAAACAGAGGCGGGGGAAGACAGTATGTCGCTGGATAGTCAGAGCACCCTCCTGTCTATTTCTCAGCGCGTTGAGGAGGAGGAGGAGGAGCATGAGGAGGATGAGGAGGAGGGGGAAGAGACAGCTTGGCCCACTGCTGAGGGTACCCATGCTGCTTGCCTGTCATCCTTTCAGCGTGTATGGCCTGAGGAGGAGGAGGATCCTGAAAGTGATCTTCCTAGTGAGGACAGCCATGTGTTGCGTACAGGTACCCTGGCACACATGGCTGACTTCATGTTAGGATGCCTTTCTCGTGACCCTCGCATTACACGCTTTCTGGCCACTACGGATTACTGGGTGTACACACTGCTCGACCCACGGTATAAGGAGAACCTTTCCACTCTCATACCCGAAGAGGAAAGGGGTTCGAGAGTGATGCTATACCACAGGACCCTGGCGGACAAACTGATGGTAAACTTCCCATCCGACAGCGCTAGTGGCCGAAGGCGCAGTTCTGAGGGCCAGGTAGCAGGGGAGGCTCGGATATCAGGCAGCATGTACAACACAGGCAGGGGCACACTCTCTAAGGCCTTTGACAGCTTTCTGGCTCCCCAGCAAGACTGTGTCACCGCTCCCCAGTCAAGGCTGAGTCGGCGGGAGCACTGTAAAAGGATGGTGAGGGAGTACGTAGCCAATCGCACGACCGTCCTCCGTGACGCCTCTGCCCCCTACAACTACTGGGTGTCGAAGCTGGACACGTGGCCTGAACTCGCGCTGTATGCCCTGGAGGTGCTTGCTTGTCCTGCAGCTAGCGTCTTGTCAGAGAGGGTGTTTAGTGCGGCTGGGGGAATCATCACAGATAAGCGTACCCGCCTGTCAACCGACAGTGCCGACAGGCTTACACTCATCAAGATGACAAAGCCTGGATTTCCCCAGACTTCTCTTCTCCACCAGCGGACAGCAGCGATACCTAAACAATACGTAGGCTGCACCCGCGGATGGAAGCATTGTTCTCTATCCCCATCAAAAACGTGGACCTTTTTGCTTCATCAATCTGTGTATAATATTCCTCCTCCTCCTCCTGCTCAAGGCCCACAAGGCTCAGTCATATAATTTTTGTAAACAATTTTTATACGTTTCAATGCTCATTAAAGCGTTGAAACTTGAACCTGAACCAATTTTTATTTTAACTGGGCTGCCTCCAGGCCTAGTTACAAATTAAGCCACATTAACCAAAGCGATTAATGGGTTTCACCTGCCCTCTTGGTTGGGCATGGGCAATTTTTCTGACATTAGTGCTGTTGGTACACCAATTTTTTGGGGCCCTCGCCTACAGTGTAATCCAATTAATTTTTTGCCCACCTGCATTAAAGCTGACGTTACATCCGCTGTGCTGGGCACTGCAATGGGATATATTTATGTACCGCCGGTGGCTTCCTGGCACCCACCCATGCTGTCGGTCCACATGGAGTTGTAACTGCATGTGTCCACTTCTAAAGAACCCCAGTCTGACTGGGGCATGCAGTGTGGGCCGAAGCCCACCTGCATTAAACATGACATTACCTCAGCTGTGATGGGCAATGCAATGGGATATATTTATGTACCACCGGTGTGTTCCAGGGAGCCACCCATGCTGTCGGTCCACACGGAGTTGTAACTGCATGTGTCCACTTCTAAAGAACCCCAGTCTGACTGGGGCATGCAGTGTGGGCCGAAGCCCACCTGCATTAAACATGACATTACCTCAGCTGTGATGAGCAATGCAATGGGATATATTTATGTACCGCCGGTGGGTTCCAGGGAGCCACCCATGCTGTCAGTCCACACGGAGTTGTAACTGCATGTGTCCACTTCTAAAGAACCCCAGTCTGACTGGGGCATGCAGTGTGGGCCGAAGCCCACCTGCATTAAACATGACATTACCTCAGCTGTGCTGGGCACTGCAATGGGATATATTTATGTACCGCCGGTGGGTTCCAGGGAGCCACCCATGCTGTCGGTCCACACGGAGTTGTAACTGCATGTGTCCACTTCTAAAGAACCCCAGTCTGACTGGGGCATGCAGTGTGGGCCGAAGCCCACCTGCATTAAACATGACATTACCTCAGCTGTGATGAGCAATGCAATGGGATATATTTATGTACCGCCGGTGGGTTCCAGGGAGCCACCCATGCTGTCGGTCCACACGGAGTTGTAACTGCATGTGTCCACTTCTAAAGAACCCCAGTCTGACTGGGGCATGCAGTGTGGGACGAAGCCCACCTGCATTAAATATGACATTACCTCAGCTGTGCTGGGCAATGCAATGGGATTTATTTATGTACCGCCTGTGGCTTCCTGGGACCCTCCCATGCTGTCAGTCCACAGGGACTTCACAATAGGGAGTTGTACCTGCCTGTGTCTACTTATAAAGAACCCCAGTCTGACTGGGGCATGCAGTGTGGGCCGAAGCCCACCTGCATTAAACATGACATTACCTCAGCTGTGATGGGCAATGCAATGGGATATATTTATGTACCGCCGGTGGCTTCCTGGCACCCACCCATGCTGTCGGTCCACAGGGACTTCACAATAGGGAGTTGTACCTGCCTGTGTCTATGAATTAAAAACCCCGGTCAGGTTGGGGCATGCAGTGTGGGCCGAAGCCCACCTGCATTTAATCTGACGTTAGCTCTGCTGTCCAGGGCACTGCAATGGGATACATTTATGTACAGCCGGTGGGTTCCAGGGAGCCACCCATGCTGTGGGTGCACATGGAATTCCCATTGCGGAGTTGTACCTGCCTGTGACTATTTATAAAAAAACGTGGTCTGACTGGGGCATGCAGACACCTTGACAGAATGAATAGTGTGTGGCACATAGGTTCCCCATTGCTATGCCCACGTGTGCAGCTCCTAATGGCGGTGGCACAGGATTATATTTCTCACTGCTTCTGTACAGCATTGTGGGCTATCGCCCCGCCCCTTTTAAAGAGGGTCGCTGCCTAGCCGTGCCAACCCTCTGCAGTGTGTGCCTGCGGTTCCTCCTCATGGCAGACGCACTTATAAATAGACATGAGGGTGGTGTGGCATGAGGGCAGCTGAAGGCTGCGTAGGGACACTTTGGTGTGCGCTGTGGACACTGGGTCGTGCGGGGGGGGGGAGTTGGGCAGCATGTAACCCAGGAGAAGTGGCAGCGGAGTGTCATGCAGGCAGTGATTGTGCTTTGTTGGAGGTAGTGTGGTGCTTAGTTAAGATATGCATTGCTAATGAGGGCTTTTCAGAAGTAAAAATTGTTGGGAGGGGGGGGGCCCACTCTTGCCGCTATTGTGGCTTAATAGTGGGACCTGGGAACTTGAGATGCAGCCCAACATGTAGCCCCTCACCTGCCCTATCCGTTACTGTGTCGTTCCCATCACTTTCTTGAATTGCCAAGATTTGCACAAATGGAAACCTAAGCGAGCATCGGCGATATACAAAAATGCTCGGGTCACCCATTGACTTCAATGGGGTTCATTACTCAAAACGAACCCTCGAGCATCGCGAAAATTTCGTCCCGAGTAACGAGCACCCGAGCATTTTGGTGCTCGCTCATCTCTACACATAACCTATTCTTGTGACCAGCATTCTCGTTTTCATCTTGAAGGAAAATTGTCAACAGGAGTCAGTTACCTGAGAAATGCTCAAGGAATCCTTAACTCTGGATCACTGACACAATTTTCTATGATAGCTGATTGACTTAAGGCCCATTTAGACACAACGATTTGCTCAAAATTCGCTCAAAAGCCATCTTTTGAGTGATAATCGTTGCGTGTAAATGTGCCCATCTTTCACTTTTCTGCCGAATAATGAATTTCAGTTCGGCATGAAATCCATTGTTCAGCAGAACAGCTGATAAGATGGACCGCACGCTGTGTTCTGCCCGGTGAGTGCTGATTACAGCTGATTCCATTGTCTCAGCTGTCAGCCCCATTGCAGAACAAAAGGAATTTATTCAGAGAACAGCAGGTGGTCTGTACCTTGACTACAGCTCCTGACATCTCACAGGCTACTAATTGGTACTAATAGGCATTAGTACCAAGTAGTAGTTTATGCAAAATGATCGCTCAAAAGTCATCTTTTGAGTGTAAATGCAGCTTAATTTGTGTGGTGTTTGTACGTCTAGAGACCCATATTCCTGCTCCTAGTGATTTCTCGTTCCCACGAGCAGGTCTGCAAGACGTTTTCTTTTCTTCTCCTGTCTGTTTGTGTGGTTCAGTCCTAGTTTAAATATTTGAAATAACATTTAGTTTTAACTGCGTTTATACTGTGAAGGGCATATTTTGGAAATAGACCACTTTTCTGCCTCAGTGAAAGTAATGATGATACCCGGTAATGCATGATTGGTAATATTGAAAATGACTATATACAGTACAAACACAAAATAAAAATGTTTGGACCGCACGTCTAGGAATGCAATATATAGAATTTATATAGGTGGGTATATATAAAAATCTTAATTCAGTATACAGTGCAAACGATCAAATGATCACAAGTTCAAGTCTGTTATGTGGACTCCAATACAAGAGTTTAAGAAAATTTTTAAAATACCAAAAAATCAAATGTATTAAAAGTAAAATACCCTTTTACCATAAAATATAAACAATGAAAAACCCACATATTTGATATTGCCGTGTTCGTAAAAGTACAAACTACGAAAATATTGCGCTACTTATTCTGCATTGTGAACACCATAAAAATAGTGCAGCGTGCCCGACGTTTGTTTTTTATTTGTTACTTCATTTTCCCAAAAAATAAAAATAAAAGTGAGCAAAAAGAGGTACAGTATGTATCCAGAAATGGAACTACTGTACTAAAAAAGTATTGCTCGGCCCACAAAAACTGAGCCTTCATATAGCCCAATCAACAGAAAAATAAAAGTAATGGATCTCAAAATATAGCGGCAGAAAGCAATTTTTGTTTTCAAAAAGTTTCCATACATTTTAAAGGGAATGTGTCGTATACTGTATGCTGACCTCACTAAGTAAGGTGGGGACGAAAAAAAGAAAATAGAAAAATTTAACATTTTTGGTGTTGAATGGATTAAGGCCCAACTGGGTGACCAGGAACAGATAGTTTGAAGTTGGCTTATATTCCATTTGACTTGATCAGTTAAGGTCTTATAGTCATACTGAGCATATTCCATCTCTGGAGGTAACCTTAGGGTTCCCACTTCATAGAGTAAAGTACATACCTTCGAAGAAACAATTACGCAAAAATTAAAAAAACATTCCTAGGGCGCCAATAGCAGGAAAGGAGCCCACCAAACACTTACAAATATGGAGGTGAATCCCATGACAGCATCTGTCCTGGACAATCAGCCTCTTTCAATGGCCAATCCAAATGGTTGGCCATGCTACACATGCAGAATAGAAAAATATAAAATAGAAAGGGTGCTGAGGAATACCATCAGAAAGCAAAAAAGAGCCGAGAAAAACTGCACTGAAGAGGTCGCCAAGTGCTGGATGTGAAAATTGCTTTATGGTAAAGAACCGCGTAATTAGCACCAAATTCAAAACTTGCTAATGTACAGTTAAAGGGGTTGTCCCGCACCTAAACGATTTTCTTTTTTTTTCAATAGGCCCCCCGTTCGGCGCGAGACAAACCCAATGCATGTGTTAAAAAAAAAAAAACGTTTAGTACTTACCCGAATCCCCGCGCTGCAGCGACTTCTTCCTTACCTTAGCAAGATGGCCGCCGGGATCTTCACCCACGATGCACCGCGGGTCTTCTCCCATGGTGCACCGTGGGCTCTGTGCGGTCCATTGCCGATTCCAGCCTCCTGATTGGCTGGAATCGGCACACGTGACGGGGCGGAGCTACGAGGACCAGCTCTCCGGCACGAGCGGCCCCATTCACCAGGGAGAAGACCGGACTGCGCAAGCGCGTCTAATCGGGCGATTAGACGCTGAAATTAGACGGCACCATGGAGACGGGGACGCTAGCAACGGAACAGGTAAGTGAATAACTTCTGTATGGCTCATAATTAATGCACGATGTACATTACAAAGTGCATTAATATGGCCATACAGAAGTGCTGAACCCCACTTGCTTTCGCGGGACAACCCCTTTAACTTTGACTTAAATAAATGATAGCCTTTACAAGTGCTTCTTCATCACTATGCCATCCTTTTAGTGCCCCCGTCGAATGGATATTTAGTAGCAAAGTAAAGGATGACATACATCCCAAAACTGATCTGTCATCACAGAACCTCTATAGCAGCACCAATTTTTTCTAATATCCCATCTGATAACAATTCCTATGGAGTGTTACATTCATTTGCATGTATTAGCTATCTACCCCACTACAGTCACTAGAATACAAACAATTCTGTTTAGATTCACTGCAATTACACAGGAAAATCTAGCAATGTTCAGTTCATAGTGGTGGTACTTAAAGGTGTATTCCAGCGATTCCAAGTGAAAGCTATAAGCATCATAGGGCGATATTATGTTATTTTGCACTATAATATAATAAGTGGTGGAGATACTGCTTTAGCTGTGATTTCCCCCCTTAGTTCTCCATAGGTATCCAATGGTTACATCCCATTTGTTCCACTGTTTTTCAAACATTTTCAGTGCCTTCAAGTTTAATAATAGTGACACCGTTTGTATAGTCGTGAATGCACACTTGTCAGTAACTGGCAATGGGGCATTGTAGGAGGTGTAGTTTTGCACTCTCCGATGGCCATTTAAAATAACAATGTGGAAATTTGAAGCTGCCTGGAAAGCATTGGAGACGCAGGTCGGTAAATAAACGGTACTGGAATTCAGTTTGGTGATTTAAATGGACGTTTGCAATAATAGCAATAAGTGGCGATATTAGAGAAATGTTAAAATTTTGCCCAGTCTCCAGAATATCCCTTTAAGCCTTCAAGTATAACTCACCCTCTTTCACTCCCTGCAATCCATCTTGTTCTCTCTGTTAGCAATGATGGACATTATATGACAACAGGTGGATCGTAAATGAGAAGCCTAGTGGCCAGCATGTTTTGGCACAAAAGCATCATTTTATGTAAATATACTGATTTGCCCTTTGGCTAGTTATCACATTAGCACAAGTTGTTTGAACAGTCAGCTTTGCTGTGAACACTCTAATGATGCCGCTATGCGATACTCATAGTGTTGCTAAGCCATTCACAGAAATCACATCACTATCCCATATACACAATAGTAGAGATGTAACTTAGTGCAGTGATGGCGAACCTTTTAGTGACCGAGTGCCTAAACTGCAACCCAAAACCCACTAATTTAGAGCAAAGTGCCAACACATCAGGGGCTTATCACAACGTATGATTTTTATCTCCATCTTTATAAAAAGGACAGGGTTGCTTCAAAATAGATAGGGAGGGACACTGTGTGCTTGTTTCCCTACCGGAGTACCATTGCTGCGGATTTTGACTGGAAATCAGCTGCATACTCGCAACTGATTTCATACTAAGCGACGCTCCCCCTTAGCTTCTTCTAAGGCTTCCCGCTGTCAGCGTTCCTCGGCTTCTGGTTCCCAGCAGCCTGTAGTGGCCTCACCAGACCAGCGGCGTTGCACCTGACTAGGCCGTTGGCAACTGGAATCCGGGAAGGAAGCCTTCAGAGCTGGTGAGGGGAGCGCCGCATAGTATGAAATCAGCTGCAGGTATGCGGTGTATTGCCTGTCACAATTTGCACCAATAGTAGGGATTATGACTGTTTTTTGGATGCAGATATGCTGCAGAATTTGCTATGAAAATTTCCGCTGTGGATATTCCACAGCATTTCTGCCACATGTAAACATACCCTAAGTCAGCTTGAGGTATGCTGCCATTTGCAGAGTGCCCTCACTAGTAATAGTGTTCCCCATAGTGGCCTCACTAGTAATAGTGTTCCCCACAGTGGCCCCAGTAGTAAATGTCTCCCACAGTGGCCTTAATAGTAATAGTGTCCCCCACAGTGGCCTCAGTAATGATAGTCTCCCCCACAGTGACCTCGCATATACTGTTATCGTCTGTTCTGTTCTTTGACCCATTTATGCCTGTGAATCCGCTGCTGTCTTGCTCCTTTAGTACTGCGCACGTGCCTTCCCGGTTTGACTCGGTTTTCCCTGACTACTCTCTGTGTTACCCTCTGTTGTTTTGCTCTCGGTTGGTTTTGACCCGGGTTGTTTGACCATCTGTCTCCTGTCCCTCTTGCTTGGGGTTCCTGTCACTAGGTCAGAGCAGGGACCGCCGCCCAGTTGTTGGCCTGGGGCTTAGCCCAGGGGGGCAATAGGTAGGGATACGGGAGTGGGCTGATTGTAGGGACCCCCCTCTGGTCATCTGTCCCCTACCAGCCATAACATAGTCATTCCTTGCCATGAAACTATAACTTAATCACAAAATCCCCACTTCCACTGTATTTCAGCCCTACAACCAAATGACATGCTAACATAATTTCAGTGACCTTATCCTTAGCTCAGGAAAAAGTGTTAATGAGGACAAGGCAGCTGATACCACTCTGTCATGCTGATTAAATTATAAGAACAGACTGGTTGCTTTAAAAGGGGAATGATGCTTGAAATCATTGTCTTCTTCTGTTAACCATGGTTACCTCCAAGGACACATGTGCAGTCATCATTGCTTTGCAGCCAAAGGGAATTACAGGCAAATACATTGCTGCTTGTGAGATTCACCCTAAGGCCTTGGTCAGACGACCGTTTTTTGCCGCGATTTGCGGATCGCATGACGGATGCGCATCCACAAATCGCGTGAACGGGGCCGAAAAATCGCTGAAAAATCTGCAGCTAGCAGCGTTTTTGGCGAAACGGGCAGACACGAGGAATCGCAGATCGCGCCTATCTGCGATTCCTTGTGTTTTATATATGCGCTCAATGGGGCCGGCGGCAGCAGCGCCGACCCCATTGAGAACATATACTGCAAAGATTATTCTCCTCTGCCACAGCTGTAACAGCTGTGGCAGAGAAGAACAATGTTCGCCCATTGAATTCAATGGAGCCGGCAATACAGCCGGCTCCATTGAAAGTAATGGGCTGCCGGCGAGCGCGGGATGAATTTTCGGGAAGGGCTTAAAAATATATACTCACCTTGTCCCTGCAGCCGGAGTTCAGCCGCGGCCGGCCGGCAGTTCTCCTGAACTGCTCTGTGTAGTATTCAGCAGGAGGGGATTTAAAATCCCTGCCTGCTGAATGGGCTGCCTCTGATTGGTCACAGCCCTCACCAATCAGAGGCAGCTCTCACTCATCCATTCATGAATTTATGAATGGGTGAGTGAGTGCTGCCTCTGATTGGCTCAGCGCAGGGACCAATCAGGGGCATCTCTCAGCTGTCATTCAATACAGGGATTGGACTGCAGAGGATTCGGTTATAGTTATCTTCTCTGATGAAGCCCCCTTCAGACTGTTTGAGATATTTGGAAGAATGATTGCCTGGAGAATAAAAGGTGAGCACTACCATGAGTCCTGAGACCATTCATGAGTGGGGTTGCTTTTCAACCAAGTAAGTGGGATTGCTCACAATTTTGCCTAAGAACACTGCCATGAATAAAGAATGGTATCTAAACCTCCTCTAAGAGCAACTTCTCCCAACAATCCAGGAGCAATTTGGTGATGAAAAATGCTTTTTTCAGCATGATGGAGGCATGTCACAAGGCAAAAGTGGTTTGGTGAACTAAACATTGAAAGTTTGGATCCATGGCCAGGAAACTCCCCAGATGTCAATCCCACTGTTCAATACTCAAAAAGAATATGGACAAACAAAAACACAGAAATTGTGAAAAACTTCAAGCACTAATTAGGCAAGAATCAGTTGCCATCAGTCAGGATTTGGCACAGAAGTTGATATCCAACATGTCAGGGTGTATTGCAAAACTGTTGAAAAATAAGGGTCAACACTGTAAATTTACTAAAGACTCTACCTAAACTTGATGTACAACCCAATTACAAAACATCTGGAAAGCTGCGTAAAATGTAATTAATTGTAAAGAAAAAATTAATGCAATGATTTGGAAATCTCATATAACCATATTTTATTCACAATAGAACAAGGAAACACATATCGGAAGTTAAAAGTCAGACAGTTTTCTATTTAATTCAAAAAAGTAACTTATTTAGAAAATGATGGCAGCAACACATCTCAAAAAAGTTGGGAGAAGGTTACCAAAAGGCTGAAATAGTAAATGGTACCAATGAAAAACAGCTGGAGGGTCAATTTTCTATTACGTCACATGGCTATATATAAAAAAAGCCCTGGCGACCAGCGGTCCCTATGACATATGATCCTGCCCACTCCTGATTGGGACACTTTGTCACAACCTACGCTTTTATCACCTCACAATTTAGCTTGAAAAAGGGTCACTGGTTCGAAATGTTGCATTTTCTGGAATTGAACAATAAAAAATATTTTTTTTTTCATTACTATTTGTTTGTGCTCACTTTTTCTATGCAATATAAAGTCACTGTCAGTGTTGCTCTGAGTTGAGCACCAAATTCACACTTTATCTTGGGTTGTGCTACCTTAGGATCCATTTAGACAGGACGAATGTTAGGCAAACAATGCCTTGTGCCTGTGTGTCCTCACTCCCGTGCTTTTACGTGGAAGCTAGTATTGCTGGCTCACTCACAGAGCGGCAAGCAGGGGGGCAGGGAGGCAGCAGGAGATTTCTCTCCTGGTGCTCCCCCGACCCATTCCATTGTCTTAACATAGCAGCCGTTAAGTACCGAATGGTTGCTATTGACACTGAGCGATCAGTGATCTGCTCATCGTCCATCGTTTATGCTGCATAAACGATGGACGATAAGCTGATCGCTGATCGCTCAGTATAAATAGCAGCGGTTCAGCATTGAACGGCCACTATGTTAAGTCAATGGAGAGGGGCGGGGGAGCGTGAGGAGAGAAATCTCCCACAGGCTCCTCACTGTGAGTCAGCAATACTTGCTCCCGTGCAGGTGTACGGGAGCGAGTATGTGTGGGAATGAGTGTCGGGCATCATTTGCCCGACACTTGTCCCGTCTGAATGGACCTTTACTCTTCTACTGCAATAAAAACAGGCATGGTTCTATGATGCAAATCACTGTATAGGCTCAGGAAGACTATCAGAGACTACTGTCTGTGAACACAGTTCACTGTGCAATCCACAAATGCAAGTTAAAGCTGTATCATGCAAAGAAGAAGCCATATATTAACCCAATGTCTTCTCTGGGCCAAAGCTCATTTAAAGTGGACTCAAGAGGAGAGGGACCATTGGCACACAGTTCAACAGCCTGCATTTCTGATGGTATGAGGTTGCATTAGAGCCTATGGCAGGGGCAGCTTACACATCTTGAAAGGCACCATCATTGCTGAGCAGTATAGAGAGGTTCTAGAACAACATATACTTCCATCTAGACAACATATCTTTCAGGGAAGGCCTTGCATATTTCAGCAATACAATGCTAAACCACATACTGTATCTATCACAACAGCATGGCTTCACAGACGAAGAGTTCAGGGGCTGAACTGACCCGCCAGCAGTCCGGACCTTTCACCAATAGAACTGAACGCTGTACAATGCTCCCATTCATTTCAATGGGGCTGTTCACACAAGCGTCAAAACGCATCGTCTTTAACGCTGCGCTTTGACAGCGATTAATGTTTTCAGCCCTGCATCGCCCGTTGAAATGAATGGGCAGCGGTTTCAGCACTGCTAAAATCATGGCACAACTTGGTACCATGTTTTTGGCAGCGCTAAATGCCAGAGCTAGCTGCACTACAAAAAAAAAAAAAAAGGAATACTCACCTAGCTGACGCTGTCTAGGACTCTCTGGAGCTTAATGCAGTCTACTGGGCACTTGTCAAGCCGACAGAGGATCTTCTCTTAGTGACAGGGATTGATTCTCTTCTTGGCAATGGGGTTTTGAATACCCCGCCTCCAGCAAGCGAGCGCTATGATCAGATCGAGCGCCAGCCAATCAGGGCCGGTGCTCGATGAACCAATCACAGCCATTCAGTGATGTTATTCACTGAATGGCTGTGGCGCTCGGTCCAATCACAGCGCTCGCTTGCTGTAGGCGGGATATTCAAAGCCTCGTTAACAAGAAGAGAATCCCCTGCCGCAGCGCCGTGGAGGCCAGCGCGAGGGACCAAGACTCCGGCGGCTAGGTGAGTATTGCTGTTTTTCCCCCCTAGTGTAGCTATGGCTTATTTTCGCGGGAGGGCTTATATTTCAAGCTCACCCCCACACCAAAAATCAGGGTGGAGCTTAATATTGGAGTAGGGCTTATTTTTGGGGAAACACAATGAATACTTCAAGTCATAAGAACTTGTACGATTTCTTGAATGTTGAGATGAACTGCAGTAAGGACACCAGAGTTCTACAGTACCGTATCTCGTATTCTGCTGATTACAGTGTTTCCAACACTTCTTCAGACCCCAGGATTGAATGAGTGCTACAATTCGAATTCAGAAGTTAGCAGCAGTTAAAAAATAGAAGCTTTTACGATTCACGTTCGAAATGTTTAAACCACTGATGCTTTGCAGATTTGGAAATTCATGGGCATTGTTACGGTGTTTCATGCTGGCAGTAAAAGCCACGGTGTAATAAATGAAGAAAAATAAATAAGTTTCCCTTTTATTGGGTGTAAATCTCTTAAAGTACTGTTACACCGAATGAGCAGAAAGCTTGTAGAATAAAGTTGTATACTACTTCTGAAAATACTAGTCTGGCTGTTTTCATTCTTTAACTATCCGCATTTTTCCTCTTCTCCCTTGAACTGAGCAGACAAATACTTTACATCGACACAGGCCAAATGTCACCTGTGGTCATGCGGAGTCATGAGGACGCTCCTACGAAGCGAAGGCTTGCAGACAGACTGCAGGGAGTGCATCCCTTCATTTTTTTTTAGAACAAAACGGATAACTATGAAATGCAACCTGCAAGAGACTGCCCAGATTTCCTGTGGTTGCTAAGAGCAGATGTATCAATGTAAATGTCTCAGCTTCAGAGGTGTTATCTTTTGGGGATCATTTCTAGAATTCTATTTTAAATCTGAACAGCTGTTGTTTAACTACATCAGCCCACAACTCACAATTTATCTACAGCTCAAGGCCAAAAAGGTACTTTTATTGCACACGTTTCTACAACCCCCACCCTGAATTTTACAACTAAAATGGAAATTGTTTTGTTTTTCATATCACAATATGAAATTGCAAATGATTAATCTTTTTTTTTTTTTTTTACAAACATGACTAAGGCAAGGAATGGCTTGTAGGTGTGAATATAAACAAATTAAACCTTTTCCTGGTAAATATGAGGTATTGTGGAATTTTAGAAGAAATGTTTGTGTTTTCCTTGAAATGGTGCTTCATAGACTGCAAATCACAAAAAGGATCTACTGGAAAGTTCCTTCTTACTCTGTTCTGTAGCTGAAGCATCTTGGCACTCTGTGTATATTCTGGGCGCTTGTAGTAGGTTACCATCCCAAATCAATGTATGCATAGAAAAGTCTGCATTCTCCAAGATCTGATGCAAGACTTTATATTCTCGCCTCCCTCATCTCAATCCATAACGCTGCCCGGGCTCTCCGCTCTGCTAACGAAACCAGACTGAGCGCCCCTTTAATTCGAACTTCTCATTCCCGCCTCCAAGACTTCTCCAGAGCAGCACCGGTCCTCTGGAATGCACTACCAAAGGATACCCGAGCAATCCAGGACTCGCAGAACTTCAGGCGTGCTCTAAAAACGCACCTCTTCAGGGAGGCATACCGCATTCCCTAAACAAACCCCTCTGTACTCCGCCTGATAACATGCTCCCTGACCTACTGACTGCAATCCTTGCTAGCCATCATAAACCGCTCCTGCAGTCATACCGATCCTGCGTCACACGGCTAAATGTCTGACCATTGTCTATGTGTAGAGCATCGCTCACTCTCCACCTCGCCATACCGTTCACATCTCCAGCCCCTTTACCTTCTGTATCACCCCATTACTTGTAGTATGTAAGCTCGTTGAAGCAGGACCCTCACCCCTATTGTTTCCATCAATTGATTACTATGTAACCGTGGTTCTGTAATGTTTGTATTGTCTTTCTGTATCCCCCCTGTCTATGTAAGCGCTGCGGAATATGTTGGCGCTATACAAATAAAGTTTATTATTATTTATTATTATTATTATTATATTCAGAGAGACATTTAAGAACTCGTTCACATAAGGAAATTTGCACAGCTAAGTTAGTTGTGCAAAAAAAGCGACTATTATAACCAGTGGTTTCCTATGGAAACTGTTGCATCCTTAGCGGACATGCGGTATTTATAAATAAAAGAATAAGCACAACTGTGCGTAACATAACAAACACGCACAACCGCGCAACATGAATACAAAAAGGAACTATGGGGAAACCTTTCCCTACAAACCCATACCCCGGGAGGGAGCCCTGCCTACACGGCGGGCCGATCGCTTCCAACAGGTGCCGACCCACACTCGCACCTAAGCTACTAATAATTCCCTACCAGGAAGCCCTGATACAAAAGGGAACAGTAAACGGTAACCAGCAGTGGTAGTTAGCTGTAGCAGCAACTGCAGCAAGGTAGAGGAGCTCCGGTGGCAGGCTGTGCTCTTCAACAGCAATCCAGGAAGCAACTGAAAATTGACCAGCACTGAGGTCAATACTAGCACAGCTTAAATAGGTATGGGCCACTCAGACAGGTGAGAAGTGACATCACTCACCTGACACCACGCCCCTCAGCCCAAGGAAAGGCAGAGACACTGCTAAGCCCTGGTCCGGTCTGAAAGCAAGGTGAAGACTTCAGAATGGCTGCAACAGAAACATTTAGGAATTTTAGGTGCGCAAAGTAACTGAAATTCCCTGTTGCGCAAAACTATAGGCCTTGACTCCTATGGGAGCTGAAAAAAAGGGAGGGGAAGTGAGTTAGTAGCATTACCTAACATTGCCATTGTTAAGCTAACACTGCTAAACAATGGCATTGGCAGGGAGAGGGAGTTTGTGAAAGAATGCCTTGAGGGAGGGGGAGTCAGACTCTTGAGGAGTGCTGATAAAGAATGTCACATGGGTGTATGCAGTGAATTAAAGGTTTTGTGCTCTCTCTCAGCATTTTTTCGGCAGCACGCCGCTCCCGATCGTGTGAATGGGCGATTTTCACGCTAATGATGCTCAGGACTTGATTGCAGAAAATCCTTCATTAATGCGATTTTCGTGTGATTTTGCCACAATCTTTTATGTGGCTATCTTCTACGCAATTTGCATGCCTATGTGAATGAGCTCTAACAATACAAAAACAGCTGGTGAATGTTTGTGGTCGTAGGACCTTCTTCAGACCCTCAGAGAGTCCATCTGCTACACCAGAAAACAAGTCTGGCTGGGTGCTAGATTGTATGTACCTCATATGAAGGGTGGCCTTTAATTCATAATTAAGCCATCACAACTATGACAGATCTGTTTACAATTGGATACCAACAAATCCTGCAGGACTGCATTGACCTAAAATGTGCTGACAATGCTGAGAATTCTCTGTTAGAAACACCGCCAGCAACTTAGACACATGTATCCAGCCTGTACTGAGGAAGAGGTTCACATACCTTGAAACACATATACGAGTTGGTCTTAATAATCAACTGAGAAGGGTTTGGCAATATTAAAGTTCATTTTAATGTATCCGGTCTGAAGGACGCACCACTTCCAGCCCTTTAAAAAAAAAATTTGCTTCACCTGTTCAATGTTCAATACACTTACCCATTGGGTACAATGTCATATAGGGTGGGCTGCACCTCTTTAAATCAAAAGATTCTTTCATAGTATTCCATCAACCAAGTTTCAAGCTCATATTCTTTCACTTCTTCACTGGGGTTGGTTGCTCCACCCTTTTCTTCTTCCATCACTCCATTGCTGCAACAGTTGGGATCGATTGCAACTTGGATTCCAGCTTTAAACCCTTTAACTGCTGCTATCACTACTGACAGTGGCATTAAAATGGCCTGACAGAAGCAGGGGCTCTTTCTGTAGCTGAATGGCATCAACTAGATGCTATTTAGTTATAATGGTAGGCTAGTGCCTTGTGAAATCCCTCAGACTTGCTCTAGAAGTTTTGGTATTAAGACCTGTCTGCGGCAGGGCTTAATAGAATGCCTGCAGAGATACAGTATACTGAACTTACACAAATATAAGTAAAAATAAGATTAAGAAAGTTTTTTTTTAAAATATTAGTAACGTTTAAAAATATTAAGAGTTAAAAAAAACGTTTCAAAATTGACTCATAGTAGTGACACATATAAAAGTCCAATTTATTATAATATCATACTATTTATCCAGCACAGTGAATGCCTTTACAAAAAAATATTGAATTCCAAAATTGTGAGTTTTTTTGGTCACCACACCTAAAAAAAAGTTCACCCTGAAAAAAATTAAAATTTAAAAACAAAAGAGGTCTACAAGAGGCAGGCTTTAATTAAAATACAATTAATAGAAACCTAAGGCCGGATTCACACGTCCGTGACGGGCTCCGCCGCGGAATTCCGCAGCGGAGCCCGTCACGGCGCCTCCCAGAGACCCCAATACTTACCTCCGGATCCGGTGTCATACGTCCCGCATGACACTTCGGCACGCATGCGCAATAGAGCGCGTGACGCGCTGCAGTGTCCTGTGATGCTCCGGCCGCGTCATATGACACGCTCCCACAGCGTCACATGACGCGCCGGCCGCGTCATATGATGTGGCTGGCGGTAGGCGGGGAAGCGGTTTCATGCTATCTTCCGCTTTGCTACAACGGAAGATAGCGTGACGGATGGCTTTCATTGACTGCAATGGAAGCCGTCCGCGCGTACACCCGTACACCCGCGGCAAATAGAGCATGCCGCGGGTGAGGTCGGGTGATTTTACAGTGCGGAATTCCGCGGTGGAATTCTGCACCATAAGCATTGTGCTATTGGGTTCAATAGAACCTAATAGCTGCGGGCAACGCAGCGGATTTCTGCCGCGTATTACGCAGCGGAAATCCGTCCATGGGAAGGAGCCCTAATTTTAATAATATTCCACATGAAAGTTTTCCAGCAGCTCAGACAGCATAAAAGACTTCTTAACTTTAGCATCTGAACATCTATGGCTGCTTCTGCCCCTGCATTAGGGCTCAGGACAGGGTTTACTTCTCTCTGATCTCTTATTGGAAGAGACAAACTGAAATAAAACGGATCCATTTTTTTCCCAATTGATTCCCATATGGTTTCAAAAAATGTGAAAGGCTTCTGTTTGCTTCCATTCCCTGAGGTTTTTGGGTTTATTAATGGAAAGATGGTGCTGCAGACTTCGCTATTTTTCCGTAAAAAAAAGGAAACCTAACGGAATGGAAGCAACTGAAGCCTCCTATTTGATTTCCCTTTTTTTTTTAAACCTCATTGAAATGGTGAGAAAAGCAGATTCATTCAAGGGCAGGTAAGCTGATAATTTCTCTAAAGCGTATCAGAAAGATGTATCGTTGTGGTAACTGCCATAGTTTGTATGTCAGTAAAAATCACATTTTGGTCTATGGCATCCTGGTGGCTAATCTAGTGAACTACACCAACTGCAATATGTTGTATGTCAGCAGAGCAATGAGAAACCGTCAAATTCCTAGCTTTGGATAGGACTATATATATATATATATGTATATATATATATATATATATATATATATATATATATATGCAAAATGGGAATGTTTTTTGTCTCTTCTGTAAAGTTTGATAGATTTGACATACAACCTATTGCAGTTTCCACAATATTTAAGGCATAATGGTCATTTAAATATTTATTTATTAAGACTTGTGTTTCTTACAACAGTCTAAAAAGCAAGAAAATTGGAGTTATTTGCACAAATCTAATTAAAAGACACTTCTCATGATCAGGGCAACTAAAACTAATACATAAGGGCAACTAAATTAATACATGGAATGGCGGGACTGGAATACCCAGAGAGGCATCAAAATTGGGACTATTTACTCTAGAAAAAAGACGGCTAAGGGGTGATCAAGTAACTATGTATAAATACACGAAGGGACAATACAAGGATCTCTGCCATGATCTGTTTATACACAGGACTGCGACGGTAACAAGAGCGCATTTGCTATGTCTAGAGGAAAGCAGGTTTCATCACCAACATAGAAAAGGGTTCTTTACTGTAAGAGCAGTTAGACTGTGGAATAGAGATGAGCGAACAGCAAAATGTTCGGGTGTTCGTTATTCGGAACGAACTTCCCGTGATGCTCGAGGGTTCGTTTCGAACAACGAACCCCATTGAAGTCAATGGGCGACCAGAACATTTTTGTATTTCGCCGATGCTCGCTAAGGTTTTCATGTGTGAAAATCTGGGCAATTCAAGAAAGTGATGGGAATGACACAGTGACGGATAGGGCAGGCGAGGGGCTACATGTTGGGCTGCATCTCAAGTTCACAGGTCCCACTATTAAGCCACAATACCGGCAAGAGTGGGCCCCCCCCCCTCCCAACAACTTTTACTTCTGAAAAGCCCTCATTAGCATGGCATACCTTTGCTAAGCACCACACTACCTCCAACAAAGCACAATCACTGCCTGCATGACACTCCACTGACACTTCTCCTGGGTTACATGCTGACCAACCGCCCCCCCCCTCCCCCCCACAGCGCACACCAAAGTGTCCCTGGGCAGCCTTCAGCTGCCCTCATGCCACACCACGCTCATGTCTATTTAGAATTGCGTCTGCCATGACGAGGGACCGCAGGCACACACTGCAGAGGTTGGCACGGCTAGGCAGCGACCCTCTTTAAAAGTGGCGGAGCGATAGCCCACAATGCTGTACAGAAGCAATGAGAAATAGAATCCTGTGCCACCGCCATCAGGAGCTGCACACGTGGGCATAGCAATGGGGAACCTATGTGCCACACACTATTCATTCTGTCAAGGTGTCTGCATGCCCCAGTCAGACCGGGCTTTTTAATTCATAGACACAGGCAGGTACAACTCCCTATTGTGAAGTCCCTGTCGACCCACAGCATGGGTGGCTCCCTGGAACCCACCGGTGGTACACAGAAATATCCCATTGCATTGCCCAACACAGCTGAGGTAGTAATGTCGTGCTTAATGCAGGTGGGCTTCGGCCCACACTGCATGCCCCAGTCTGACTGGGGTTCTTTATAAGTGTACAGATGTAGTAAAAACTCCGTGTGCACCTACAGCATGGGTGGGTGCCAGGAAGCCACCGGCGGTACATAGAAATATCCCATTGCATTGCCCAACACAGCTGAGGTAGTAATGTTGTGCTTAACCCTTTCCAATCCAATTTGTATATGGTTTTCCTAGGGGGCTTACTCTTTTTCTGCCGTTATACAACGGCGCTATATGCTGGCTAAAGCCAGTACTGCATGAGCTGACACGTAGGATAGGCTCCGACAGCAGAGAGGCTGGCAATATACAGTAAGAGAACCCCGACGGACGTCTACCAACAACGGAGCTGTACAGCCTTAAACCCTAATGTCTTCACAGGTCACACAGTGGACTGGAAAGGGTTAATGCAGGTGGGTTTCGGCCCACACTGCATGCCCCAGTCAGACTGGGTTTCTTTATAAGTGGAAACAGATGCATTTATAATTCCCTGTGGACCCACTGCCTGGGTGGGTGCCAGGAAGCCACCGGCGGTACATTGAAATATCCCATTGCATTGCCCAACACAGCTGAGGTAGTAATGTCGTGCTTAATGCAGGTGGGCTTCGGCCCACACTGCATGCCCCAGTCAGACTGGGGTTCTTTACAAGTGGACACATGTAGGTTAAACTCCCTGTGGACCCACTGCCTGGGTGGGTGCCAGGAAGCCACCGGCGGTACATAGAAATATCCCATTGCATTGCCCAACACAGCTGAGGTAGTAATGTTGTGCGTAATACAGGTGGGCTTCGGCCCACACTGCATGCCCCAGTCAGACTGGGGTTCTTTAGAAGTGGACAGATGTATTACAAACTCCGTGTGCACCTACAGCATGGGTGGCTCCCTGGAACCCACCGGCGGTACATAAAAATATCCCATTGCATTGCCCAACACAGCTGAGGTTACGTCAGCTGTAATGCAGGTGGGCTAAAAATTAATTTGATTACACTGTAGGCGAGGGCCCACAAAAATTGCTGTATCAACAGTACTAATGTACATCCCAAAAATTGGCCATGGCCAGCCAAGAGGGCAGGTGAAACCCATTAATCGCTTTGGTTAATGTGGCTTAAGTGGTAACTAGGCCTGGAGGCAGCCCAGTGTAACGAAAAATTGGTTCAAGTTAAAGTTCCAATGCTTTTAAGCGCATTGAAACTTTTAAAAATTGTTCTGAAAAATTATTTGACTGAGCCTTGTGGCCCTAAGAAAAATTGCCCGTTCAGCGTGATTACGTGAGGTTTCAGGAGGAGGAGCAGGAGGAGGAGGAGGAGGAATATTAGACACAGATTGATGAAGCAGAAATGTCCCCGTTTTGGATGGTGAGAGAGAACGTAGCTTCCATCCGCGGGTGCAGCCTACGTATTGCTTACGTATCGCTGCTGTCCGCTGGTGGAGAACTGAAGTCTGGGGAAATCCAGCCTTTGTTCATCTTGATGAGTGTTAGCCTGTCGGCACTGTCGGTTGACAAGCGGCTACGCTTATCTGTGATGATTCCCCCAGCCGCACTAAACACCCTTTCCGACAAGACGCTAGCCGCAGGACAAGCAAGCACCTCCAGGGCATACAGCGCGAGTTCAGGCCACGTGTCCAGCTTCGACACCCAGTAGTTGTAGGGGGCAGAGGCGTCACCAAGGATGGTCGTGCGATCCGCTACGTACTCCCTCACCATCCTTTTACAGTGCTCCCGCCGACTCAGCCGTGACTGGGGAGCGGTGACACAGTCTTGGTGGGGAGCCATAAAGCTGGCCAGGCCCTTAAAGACTGTTGCACTGCCTGGGATGTACATGCTGCTCGATCTACGCACATCCCCTGCTACCTTGCCCTCGGTACTGCGCCTTCTGCCACTAGCGCTGTCGGCTGGGAATTTTACCATCAGCTTGTCCGCAAGGGTCCTGTGGTATAGCAACACTCTCGAACCCCTTTCCTCTTTGGGAATCAGAGTGGGCAGGTTCTCCTTATACCGTGGATCGAGCAGTGTGTACACCCAGTAATCCGTCGTGGCCAGAATGCGTGCAACGCGAGGGTCACGAGAAAGGCATCCTAACATGAAGTCAGCCATGTGTGCCAGGGTACCAGTACGCAACACATGGCTGTCCTCACTAGGAAGATCACTTTCAGGATCCTCCTCCTCCTCCTCCTCCTCCTCAGGCCATACACGCTGAAAGGATGACAGGCAATCAGCCGGTGTACCGTCAGCAGCGGCCCAAGCTGTCTCTTCCCCCTCCTCCTCATCCTCCTCATGCTCCTCCTCCTCCTCCTGTACGCGCTGAGAAATAGACAGGAGGGTGCCCTGACTATCCAGCGGCATACTGTCTTCCCCCGCCCCCGTTTCCGAGCGCAAAGCAGCTGCCTTTATGGTTTGCAGGGAATTTCTCAAGATGCATAGCAGAGGAATGGTGACGCTAATGATTGTAGCATCGCCGCTCACCACCTGGGTAGACTCCTCAAAATTACCAAGGACATGGCAGATGTCTGCCAACCAGGCCCACTCTTCTGAAAGGAATTGAGGAGGCTGACTCCCACTGCGCCGCCCATGTTGGAGTTGGTATTCGACGATAGCTCTCCGTTGTTCATAGAGCCTGGCCAACATGTGGAGCGTAGAGTTCCACCGTGTGGGCACGTCGCACAGCAGTCGGTGCACTGGCAGCTTAAAGTGATGTTGCAGGGTGCGCAGGGTGGCAGCGTCCGTGTGGGACTTGCGGAAATGTGCGCAGAGCCGGCGCGCCTTTACGAGCAGGTCTGACAAGCGTGGGTAGCTTTTCAGAAAGCGCTGAACCACCAAATTAAAGACGTGGGCCAGGTATGGCACGTGCGTGAGGCTGCCGAGCTGCAGAGCCGCCACCAGGTTACGGCCGTTGTCACACACGACCATGCCCGGTTGGAGGCTCAGCGGCGCAAGCCAGCGGTCGGTCTGCTGTGTCAGACCCTGCAGCAGTTCGTGGGCCGTGTGCCTCTTATCGCCTAAGCTGAGTAGTTTCAGCACGGCCTGCTGACGCTTGCCCACCGCTGTGCTGCCACACCGCGCGACACCGACTGCTGGCGACATGCTGCTGCTAACACATCTTGATTGCGAGACAGAGGAGGAGGAGGAGGAGGAGGAGGAGGGTGCTTTAGTGGAGGAAGCATACACCTCCGCAGATACCAGCACCGAGCTGGGGCCCGCAATTCTGGGGGTGGGTAGGACGTGAGCGGTCCCAGGCTCTGACTCGGTCCCAGCCTCCACTAAATTCACCCAATGTGCCGTCAGGGAGATGTAGTGGCCCTGCCCGCCTGTGCTTGTCCACGTGTCCGTAGTTAAGTGGACCGTGGCAGTAACCGCGTTGGTGAGGGCGCGTACAATGTTGCGGGAGACGTGGTCGTGCAGGGCTGGGACGGCACATCGGGAAAAGTAGTGGCGACTGGGAACTGAGTAGCGCGGGGCCGCCGCCTCCATGATACTTTTGAAGGACTCCGTTTCCACAACCCTATACGGCAGCATCTCAAGGCTGATGAATTTTGCGATGCGGACGGTTAACGTTTGAGCGTGCTTGTGCGTGGCGGCGTACTTGCGCTTGCGCTCGAACACTTGCGCAAGCGACGGCTGGACGGTGCGCTGAACTACACTGCTGGATGGGGCCGAGGACAGCGGAGATGAGGGTGTGGGTGCAGGCCATGAGGCGGTAGTGCCTGTGTCCTGAGAGGGGGGTTGCATCTCAGTGGCAGGTTGGGGCACAGGGGGAGAGGCAGGGGTGCAAACCGGAGGCGCTGAACGGCCTTCGTCCCACCTTGTGGGGTGCTTGGCCATCATATGCCTGCGCATGGTGGTGGTGGTGAGGCTGTTGGTGTTGGCTCCCCGGCTGAGCTTTGCGCAACAAAGGTTGCACACCACTGTTCGTCGGTCGTCAGGCGTCTCGGTGAAAAACTGCCAGACCTTAGAGCACCTCGGCCTCTGCAGGGTGGCATGGCGCGAGGGGGCGCTTTGGGAAACACTTGGTGGATTATTCGGTCTGGCCCTGCCTCTACCCCTGGCCCTGGCCACCGCACTGCCTCTTGCAACCTGCCCTGCTGATGCCCTTGACTCCCCCTCTGAAGACCTGTCCTCCTGAGTAAGCGTTGCACACCAGGTGGGGTCAGTCACCTCATCGTCCTGCTGCTCTTCCTCCGAATCCTCTGTGCGCTGCTCCCTCGGACTTACTGCCCTTACTACTACCTCACTGCAAGACAACTGTGTCTGATCGTCATCGTCCTCCTCACCCACAGAAAGTTGTTGAGACAGTTGGCGGAAGTCCCCAGCCTCATCCCCCGGACCCCGGGAACTTTCGAATGGTTGGGCATCAGTGACTATAAACTCCTCTGGTGGGAGAGGAACCGCTGCTGCCCAATCTGAGCAGGGGCCCGAGAACAGTTCCTGGGAGTGTTCCCGCTCCTGAGCAGGTGTCATTGTAGTGGAGTGAGGAGGCTGGGAGGAAGGAGGAGCAGCAGACAGAGGATTCGGATTTGCAGCAGTGGACGGCGCAGAACTGCGTGTTGACGATAGGTTGCTCGAAGCACTTTCTGCCATCCAGGACAGGACCTGCTCACACTGCTCATTTTCTAATAACCGTCTCCCGCGTGGACCCATTAATTGGGCGATGAATGTGGGGACGCCAGAAACGTGCCTCTCTCCTAATCGCGCAGCAGTCGGCTGCGACACACCGGGATCAGGAGCTCGGCCTGTGCCCACACCCTGACTTGTCCCTCCGCGTCCTCGGCCGCGTCCACGTCCTCTAGGCCTACCCCTACCCCTCAGCATGCTGTATTACCAGTGATTTGATTTCACAGGCAGGAAATAAATTGGCGCAAGACTGCAGGCCAAATATAATTTTTGCCCTTTTTGGAAAACGAAAGGCCCCACTGCCTCTAGTGAATGAATAATCTAAGTTTAATAACTGTGCTGTGTCCCTGCTAATGTGTCACAGAACGTGAGGGTAGCAGAGTTATTATAACTCTGGCAGAGCAGGTATTTTTTTTCCCAATTAAGGAAAGCAAATGGCGAAGCCAGCAGTAAAGCGTAGCTGGGTGCGTATGATTTAGCAATGTATTTCACGCAGCTCACACGTGTCCACAGGCGTTAGGACGGACAGAGGCTGGACAAATAGATTTGTTTTCAGTTTTTTCCCACCAAAAGGCAGCACTGCGTATATTCAATGAACATGAGAAGTTTAATAACTGTGCTGTGTCCCTGCTTATGTGTCACAGAACGTGAGGGTAGCAGAGTTATTATAACTCTGGCAGAGCAGGTATTTTTTTTCCCAATTAAGGAAAGCAAATGGCGAAGCCAGCAGTAAAGCGTAGCTGGGTGCGTATGATTTAGCAATGTATTTCACGCAGCTCACACGTGTCCACAGGCGTTAGGACGGACAGAGGCTGGACTAATAGATTTGTTTTCAGTTTTTTCCCACCAAAAGGCAGCACTGCGTATATTCAATGAACATGAGAAGTTTAATAACTGTGCTGTGTCCCTGCTTATGTGTCACAGAACGTGAGGGTAGCAGAGTTATTATAACTCTGGCAGAGCAGGTATTTTTTTTCCCAATTAAGGAAAGCAAATGGCGAAGCCAGCAGTAAAGCGTAGCTGGGTGCGTATGATTTAGCAATGTATTTCACGCAGCTCACACGTGTCCACAGGCGTTAGGACGGACAGAGGCTGGACAAATAGATTTGTTTTCAGTTTTTTCCCACCAAAAGGCAGCACTGCGTATATTCAATGAACATGAGAAGTTTAATAACTGTGCTGTGTCCCTGCTTATGTGTCACAGAACGTGAGGGTAGCAGAGTTATTATAACTCTGGCAGAGCAGGTATTTTTTTTCCCAATTAAGGAAAGCAAATGGCGAAGCCAGCAGTAAAGCGTAGCTGGGTGCGTATGATTTAGCAATGTTTTTCACGCAGCTCACACGTGTCCACAGGCGTTAGGACGGACAGAGGCTGGACAAATAGAATTATTTTCACTTGTTTTACAAGCAAAAGGCCGCACTGCGTATATTCTATGAATAATAACTGTGTTGTGGCCCTGCCTATACAATTCTTTCCCTGCAGTATCAATGGAGGGTGGAATGCTCTGCAGAGGCGATTTTGAGAAGCCCAAAAAAAATGCAGCACAGCTAACAGCAGCCTGAACAGAACTGCACACGGATAAATATGGCCCTAGAAAGGACCGTTGAGGTTCTTGAAGGCTACACTCACTCCTAACACTCTCCCTGCCTATGCAGCACTTCTGTCCCTAATGCCAGGTGCAACGCTCTGCAGAGCCGATTTTGAGAAAGAAAAAAATGCCACTGCTAACAGCAGCCAACACACAGCTATCAGTGGCCCTAATAAGGACCTTTGGGGGGTCTTGAAGCCTACACTAACTACCAATTCTTTCCCTACAGCAGCTCCGGTACAAACAGCACTGTCCCTCATCTAACTCACCAGGCATCTGAAGCGAGCCGCGGGAGGGGCCGACTTTTATATTAGGCGAACACCTGATCTTCCCAGCCACTCACAGCAGGGGGGTGGTATAGGGCTTGAACGTCACAGGGGGAAGTTGTAATGCCTTCCCTGTCTTTCAATTGGCCAGAAAAGCGCGCAAACGTCTCAGGGAAGTAAGTGAAAGTAACCAGAACACCGCATGGTGTTCGTTACGAATAACGAACATCCCGAACACCCTAATATTCGCACGAATATCAAGCTCGGACGAACGCGTTCGCTCATCTCTACTGTGGAACTCTCTGCCTGAGGAGGTGGTGATAGCAAAATCCATAGAGGAGTTTAAAAGGGGACTTGATGTCTTTCTGTGGAGGAAGGATATTACAGGATATAAATCTTAGGTTAATTGATAATCCGGGTATACAGGCAGGTAGGAGCTATTAGGGGTTGATCCAGGGAACAGTCTGATTGCCATTAGGGAGTCGGGAAGGAATTTTTCCCCCAAAAGGGCTAACTGGCTTCTGCTCTTGGGGTTTTTTTTGCCTTCCTCTGGATCAACAACACAGTAGGATAAACAGGCTGGACTAGAAGGACATTGCCTTCATTCAGCCTTACATACTATGTTACTATGTTAGATGTAGGGTTGCACCAAAATCTGTGCTATTTTTGGTCTTTTCTGTGAATAAATCTACGTTAAACTTGGAGACAATCCCCACTCCATGAAAACCATACCTACTTTTCTCAATACCTTCCTAAATTGGCAAGTGCCAAACAAAATCTTACATTTTTCAGAAAATACGCCATCTTCCATGATTTGTGATTTATAGCTCAATTTAAGCAAAAACTGGTGTAAACTGAATAATAAATGTCGGCCAAATACTTTCTTTTAAAAAACAACAACAACCCACTACTATGAAGCCGAAAAGACCTTCCAATACATTTACCAAATAGAAATGTGAAAATAATTTAATTAGTTTTTCATTTTATTAAATAAAAATGTTTTTTTTTTTCAAAAGTGAATGTCAAGAAGCTCGCCATTACTCCCTCTATCTTTCCTTTGTGTCCCTTTGTGAAGTGCAGAAAAACGGAGCTGCCAAAATAACCGTGAATGAATAATTTATAAATGACTGATGCATCTGGAATGTTGTTCCAGGCATAAAACAGTGGGACATCCATAATCAAAAGAAGTTGGATTAATTTAGCTCTTTTTACAGCTGATATTTTTATCTAAATACTACAGCCTGTGTAGTCAGTCTGGTCCGGAGAGTTTCTTCTTTTTTTTAACTTTATGTATTCAGTAATTTAGATTTTTTTTTTTTTGCCGTTGAACTTAATATATTGTATTCCGTAACGTTACACTGCTATTCTGCAAATTGTAATTATTTTACATTATAAAGAGTCAAAACAATATAATCCATAAACTCTTATGAGTAAACACCTAATAAACATGTTTTCTTATATCTCTACAGGTTTTGCAAATGTCTTTGGGTGTGCTATATACCCTGCTGTGTAGGATTGCTGTGTACTATATATCCCTTATAAGTGAAAAGCTAATATTGTACAATGTGTTGAATCCCGCCATCTCGCCAATCGTAGCGAGTTTCTTTGTGTTAGCTTCAGAGGCATAATTTGAAGGTACTGGACCTCAATACAAAATCTGTAGCAAGTCCCCCCCAACTACAATGCTTTAGTTATAGCACTGGTTCCTCTAAAGGAGCTTATGGAGCCATTAAAGCTTCAACCCAGGTTGCACCCCTGGTTGTCTGGTTTAGAGAACTAATTTTGTTTCTAAGCATCCGAGTTGATACTGTAGATTGGATCCCCTATTCATGACCCTCATCTATTAGCCAGAATGGCTACAAGGAACATCTCTTATTCTGGAGGACCTAGCATGTCTATGTATTACATAGACAACCCATTGATTTCAAATGAAACTGTTTAATGCTTCATTTCACTTGTGGTGATGCAAGGGGAATTGATTGCTTGCTGCCGAGTACCCCCACAGATTACAAATGATTGATGGGGATCTCAGTAGCAGGATACCATCAGCTTTCTGTTGTGGGTCATTCTGACAAGAATAAATTGTCCAAAGTTGACAGCTCCTTTAACAATCCTATGTGCTCTAAGAAATTCCTTTAATGGGGAAACATAATAGTTTATTACATTTTTTGCCACTTTTTAAGTGCTTAATGTTGTAGGACCAGAACCTGCAGCTTGTGTACTTTTATGTCCTTGTGAAAATACTCCCTAGTCTGACCTTCTTAAACTTTTCCATAGGAACTGTAACACTATGGTCCAGGCCATCTGCTTAAATAGGCCTCAACGGTCTACCTAGTGGCTTAGAGTCTTTCGGGCTCCGGGTTTACTTCCTTACCCCCTCACAGCAGGTTGGATTTGGCTGCAAGGGATCCCCATGTGCAGAGTGACTGCCGACCACTGAGCAAATGGAAAGAGCATAAACCAGAGGATGCCGGAAGACAAGCCAAGGGTCGGTACACCAAACCCTAAGGATAGACAAGAGGCAATAACAGGTGTTAGGCAGGGCTGAACCAAGAATACAAGACAGCAAAGCAGGCAGAAATCAGAGTCCAAAACAGGTAACACAAGGAAGTCAAGCAAAATGAAATACACCAGGGCTCACAAACTAGCAGCAATATTAACTGGTTATATAGGTATATTCGGAAATCTAATTCATGTGCCGTCCAGTCCAATGATTGCTGGTTGAAGCACGTCTCATGACTGGAGCTCAATATGGTTCAAACTCATTAAGCTTTACAACTAAAACTACTTGAATAGCGTTAGTAATGTATTTATATCTGCACACTGATGTATGATATCAGCCACTAAAATAGTGATAAGGCCTATCTTTAAAACTGTGAAATGTAAACATTGATACCAGCCATCAGTTATAATGGATATCCTTGATTATCAGCAATATGGACCCCAACATAACTTGGCTAGAATAAAATCTCCTTCTTGCCCCAGGACAAACTTTTCACAGCATTTTCCTGTTGTGTCACCCTTACTTCCTAATAGATTGCAAGCTCTTGTGAACAGGGCAGGGATGTAACTATAGAGGGTGCAAGGGATGCGGTTGCACCCGGGCCCAGGAGCCTTAGGGAGCCAATAAGGCCTCTCTTCTCCATATAGGGAGCCCAGTACTATGAATAAAGCATTATAGTTGGGGGCCCTGTTACAGGTTTTGCATTGGGGCCCAGAAGCTTCAAGTTATGTTTCTGTGCAGCATGGTTTAGGTATGGGTACGGGTACAGATAAAGATAGAGGGGAGCTCCAGCTCACGATTTGCATCAGGGCCCCCTGAGCCTTTAGCGCTTGCCCTGTACGATAAATAAGGATGGAATCGAATGGCGACTAGAAAAGATCTATTAGCACATATCTCAACTTCTCCTATGTTTGTTCACCTTCTTCCTTTTGATAGAGGGAAACTTCCCTAATGTGCCATGCCCTTGTTTGTGAATACAGATAGGATCAATGGTACTAGGGTCAGCTTTCTACAGCCACTATGTTAAACATATAGAGTTTTTTCATGGGAAAATTGGATTCTACTCCAATGAGGTGGAAGCCAATTTTCCCCTTCCCCTTCTCCTCTTTTGCCTTCCTCTGGATCAACATTGGGGGGTCATAGACTAAACTGGATGGACATATGTCTTTTTTCGGCCTTACATACTATGTATATTAGTCATTGATGTTATGTACCCTATCTAATTTGCTCATGTACAATGTTTATTGATTTTTTTTATAGATTTAAAGGGTATTTCCATTTTGGGAACCCCATTCCAATGTGCTGCAAACAGAAAAGTAAAACACTCACCCATTACATTCCCTGTTTCAAACTTTCGCCCTTCTCTTGAAAAGCTGTAGTATTCTTTCAAGTTGTTTACTGCTCATTGCTATGGAACTTACCACCTCTGCTATGGAGCCGTGATGACTGGCGCTTGCGCACTTTCAACTTTGTATGCAAAGATCTGCTGTGTGGCTGGGATCTCTGAAACACATGTGCAATAGATCCTGGTCTAGCCACCAGCTACCACTGCGCTCTGCATTATTTCTTTCAGTAGAAGGATAGCCCAAGCAATGAGGACTTGTTTACACTTTCATAGGCCCTTTACGGAAAGAAAATGCAGGGCGCAGCAGTAGCTGGTGGTCGGGCCAGGAACAAATGTGCATGAGCTCCAGAGATCACGGCCACCCAGCAGAACATTGCATGGGGAGTTGGAGGTGGGCAAGTGCCAACCATCTCTGCTCCATAGTGAAGGTGGTCATTTTCCCTATCAATGAGCAGTAAATAACAGCTTTTCAAGAGAAGGGGGCATTTTTGAAAACCGGCATGTAATGGGTGAGTGCTTTATTTTCATAGGCAGATCTGATATGCTATGGCTACTTTTGCATTTGACTTAAGGCCTCATTTTCTCACTGTGATACCACTATTTTGTAGTGCTACAAAATCGCACGTGGTGCTACAAAGTCATGCGACTTTGTAGCACCACATGCAAGGATTTTCAGGGGTGGCAGGCTTGAAATATAAGCCCTACCCCGAAAATAAGCCCTAGCTGTAGAATTTTTTTAAAAAAAAGTATACATCACCTTAGAAGAGCTCTCCAACTCCGCTGCAGCTTCTGCCTGGGGATTTAAAATCCCCACCTGCTGAATGAGCTGCCTCTGATTGGTCACAGCCTGACCAATCAGAGGCAGCTCTCACTGACACCCATTCATGAATTCATGAATGGGTGAGTGAGTGCTGCCTCTGATTGGCTCAGCGCTGAATGACAGCTGAGAGCTGCCCCTGATTGGTCCCTGTGCTGAGCCAATCAGAGGCAGCACTCACTCACCCATTCATGAATTCATGAATGGGTGTGAGTGAGAGCTGCCTCTGATTGGTCAGGCTGTGACCAGTCAGAGGCAGCTCTTTCAGCAGGCGGGGATTTTAAATCCCTGGCTGGTGAATACTACAGAGAGCAGTTCAGGAGAACTGCCGCCGGCCGCGGCTGAACTCCGTCTGCCGGGACAAGGTGAGTATATATATTTTTTTTATTTTTACACATTTCTGGATGAATTGCAGGGAAGGGCTTATATATTTAAGCCCTTCCCGAAAATTCATCCCGCGATCGCCCGCAGCGCATTGCTTTCAATGGAGCCGGCTGTATTGCTGGCTCCATTGAATTCAATGCGCTGGACAGCTCCGGCCCGTTTCTATTGAAACGCGGCTAGGAGCAGTATTTTCGGGCAATTTTTCGGCCCCGGTCACGCGATTTGCGGATGTGCATCCGCCATGCGATCCGCAAATCGTGGAAAAAAACGCCCGTCTGACTAAGGCCCAAGGGTGACTACCCACTACAGTTCTTTTTCCTTGCGAAATTCGCTTTTTTTTTTCTGCAGGGGTCTATGGGACTTGTAATGTTAAAATCGTGCAAAATCGCAATTTACCGCGAAATCGCGATTTTGCGCGATCGCGATTTTAACATTACAAGTCCCATAGACCCCTGCAGAAAAAAAAAATTTTGCAGGGAAAAAAAACTGTAGTGGGTAGTCACCCTCACGCTGCTACAAAGGTGAGGTTGTGGAAGACAGTTTCCTGTAACAGGTCATACACCATGGCAAGACTGAACACAGCAACAAGACACAAAATAAACTGCATCAGCAAGGTCTCTCCCAGGTGATTCAAGATGTGCTGCTCAAACTCTTTGAAGAAGCACAAAGAAATGGGTAACATTGAGGATCGTAGACACAGTGATCCACAAAGGAAACTTATTGCAGCAGATTAAAAGTATATAACATGCTTAGCTTCCTTCAAAATCATACAATGTCCAGCAGTGCCATCACCTCAGAACTGGTAGAAACCAGTGGGATCCAGGTACACCCATTTACTATTTGAAGAAGTCTGGCCAGAAGTGGTCTTCGTGGAAGAATTGAGGCCAAAAAACCATACTTACGACATAGAAACAAGGTCAAGCAACTCAACTATATGCACGAAAACATAGAAACTGGGGTACAGAAAAATGTCAGCATGCCCTCTGGATGGATGAGTCAACATTTGAAATATTTGTTTGTAATGGAAGGCAATTTATTCGCCGAAGGACTGGAGAGCGGTACAATAATGAGCGCCTGCAGCCAACAGAGAAGCATAGTGGAGATTCCCTGAAAGTTTTGGGCTATCTTTCAATAAATGGAGTTGTGGGTTTGGTCAGGATTAGTGGTATCTTCAATGCTGAGAAATACAGACAAATACTTATTCATCATGCAGTACCATAAGCTGCAACAGGCGGTAGCTTGTTCGGTGGAGGGCTGGTGAGTGGTACAATAATGAGTATCTGCAGGCAGCAGTGAAGCATGGTGAAGAGTAGTACAATAATGAGTGTCTGCAGGCAGCAGTGAAGCATGGTGGAGAGTGGTACAATAATGAGTATCTGCAGGCAGCAGTGAAGCATGGTGGAGAGCGGTACAATAATGAGTGTCTGCAGGCAGCTGTGAAGCATGGTGGAGAGCGGTACAATAATGAGTGTCTGCAGGCAGCAGTGAAGCATGGTGGAGAACAGTACAATAATGAGTGTCTGCAGGCAACAGTGAAGCATGGTGGAGAACAGTACAATAATGAGTGTCTGCAGGCAGCAGGGAAGCATTACAATAATGAGTGTCTGCAGGCGGCAGTGAAGCATGGTGGAGAGCGATACAATAATGAGTGTCTGAAGGCAGCAGTGAAGCAAGGTGGCGAGGGGTACAATAATGAGTGTCTGCAGGCAGCAGTGAAGCATGGTGGAGAGCGATACAATAATGAATGTCTGCAGGCAGCAGTAAAGCATGGTGGAGAGCGGTACAATAATGAGTGTCTGCAGGCAGCAGTGAAGCATGGTGGAGAGCGATACAATAATGACTGTCTGCAAGCAACAGCGAAGCATGGTGGATAGCGGTACAATAATGAGTGTCTGCAAGCAATAGTGAAGCATAGTAGAGAGAGGTACAATAATGAGTGTCTGCAAACAACAGTGAGGCATGGTGGAGAGCAGTACAATAATGAGTGTCCACAGGGAACAGTGAGGCATAGTGGAAGCTTCATGCAAGTTTGGTGCTGCATTTCAACAAATGGAGTTTGGGATTTGGTCAGGATTAATGGTGTCCTCAATGTGCGAAATACCAGCAGATACCTATCCATTATGCAGTACCATCAAGGAGAACATAAAGAACAAGGAGTCCTGGAAGTGATGATATGGCCCCCACAGAGGTCTGATCTCAACATCATCATCCAGTCTGTCTGGGATTACATGAAGAGACAAAAGTATTTGAGCATTTACAGAAGATCTGTGCTTAGTTCTCCAAGATGTTTGGAACAACCTCCTACTGAGTTCCTTTAAAAACTGTGTGCAAGTATACTGAGAAGAACTGATGCCATTTTGATCTTCCATCCTTCCAAGGTCGGTAAAATGAGTACCCAGCTTGCTACGGGGTAATAGGTATTTACCTGAAAGTGTTGTGGAATAAGTTGTCACTATACAAATAACAAGTCCCTCCCCACCCCCCATTCACTTTTAATTTTAAAATTGTCAATTGTGGCTTTTCAGCCTGTATTCCGCTGCGGAAATCGCTTTCCATAGAGAGAAGAGAGTCTGCAGTGGAGACAGCTATACAATTGACATGCGACGGAATGCACTGAACGCACTGAAAAATGACGGAATGTCGTTTTTTTTTTCATTTTACTCCACTTAGAATTTTTTTAAAGTTTTTCAGTACATTATATGGTACATTAAATAGCACCATTGAAAAATACAACTCGTCCCGCAAAAAACAAGCCCTCATACAGTGACATCGATGGATAAATAAAGGAGTTACGATTTTTTTGGAGGGGGGAGGAAAAAAACGAAAATGGAAAAAGAAAAAGGGGGCTGCGTCATTAAGGGGTTAATAGAAATGTTAATATTTTTGTCAATTCAATTCTGTCATTCACTGAATGGCTGTGATTGGCTCATCAAGCGCCAGCTGTGATTGGCTGAGGCTGCGGTCCTGAGCCAATCACAGCATTCTCTTGCTGGAGGCAGGGTATGCAACCCACGTTACCAGGAAGAGAATGCTCTGTCACTGCTGAAGATGACATGGAAGACTGCCGGAGCGCCTGGAGAGCAGGGAGAGGGACGGGGACGGCGCCTGCTAGGTGAGTATTAAGACACCCTCTGAAAATAAGACACTGTGCCTCTTTTGGGGCAAAAATTAATATAAGATAGTGTCTTATTTTAGGGAAACACTGTACTGAAAAATATAACTTGCTCTTTAAAAAAGCTCCACAACTATTTCAACAAGGCAAAATTTAAAAGATAATTGTATTTGTGTATAGTTAAAAGAGTTGTCCAGTTGTAAATTATTTATGACCAATCCTTAGGATAGACCATCATTAGTAGATCTGTGAGAGTCCACTGCCTGGGACCACTTCTGATCAGCTGCAAGCTGGCTCTTTGTTTTCATTGGACTGAGCTGATTTCTGCAGGAAGTAGATAGCGCCATTCTCACTTCAGTGGCCAGGCTTGATATTACAGACATTAAAATGAATGCGAACTTGGTGCGCAATACCAAATCCGGCCACTACAGTAAGAACAGAGCTGTCTGCTTGCAGAAATCAGCACAGTGCATTAGCACAAAGACCAAGTGAACAGCTGATTAATAAGAGTCCCAGGCCGTATACCCCTGCTAATCTATTAAGGATAGGCCATTAAAGTCTACAACTGGACAACTCATATATGTGAATGTACAACAATAAATATTTATGCTGTGTATTGCAAAATAAGAAATAGTATAGTATTTGCTTCTCATAGGGAGAGGAGGGGGATAGGTAAAAGAGAGAGATGTTCACTTGCCTATTCTGTATTACAGTTGTGTATCTAAGACAGATTGTGCTACCTGTACATATGATATAGTGTAATCCAAGCATTTGTAATTTGCAATCAAATAAGAATTGTTTCCCTGCTCATACATTGCAAATAGTAATCTCAGACCTCCAATGGGCTCCAGGACTCCAAAACCATGCTATGCTATCAGCAGTAACATGGTTAGCTAACTGCTGTGACTAAATGGATATTGTGAATCACTGCAGGCAATGGATGAAAAGCGATGCCCTCCCAGCACACAATGCTTCTGTGCAGAATTGGTCAAAACAACACAACTTCACAGACAGAGCAGCAGAAGGCACTGGCTCCTCTCTTTATTACCTGGAGCAATATGTGCAGAGAGGGGAGATAATGAAGTACTTGACTAATTCAGTGTGATCCAGCTGACTAAGCCAGGGGGCTTTGCAGAGCATGCAAAGCTACAGAACCCAATGCTCTCCATTTCCCCCGGTACCTGCACAGTCAAAACAAAGAGCAACGGAGATCAAAAACTGTGAAACGTCAATAGAATAAAAAGCACAGGCAGACACTCTGGAAACCGCTGCTCCCAAATGTAACTCTGCCATTCTGGTCCCAGAGTCCCTTCCAGGTCTGACGTGGTTGTAATTCCAATATCTTTAATAATGCAACATACTAAGGAGATACATTAGAATCATCTATCTATCTATCTATCTATCTATCTATCTATCTCATATCTATCCATCTCATCTATCTATCTATCTATCTATCTATCTCCTATCTATCTATCTATCTATCTATCTATCTATCTATCTATCTATCTATCTCATATCTATCTATCTATCTATCTATCTATCTATCTATCTCCTATCTATCCTATTCATATTTATCTATCTGTCTATCTATCTATCACTCTCTCTCATTATCTATCTATCTATCTATCTATCCATCCATCCCATATCTATCTATGTATGTCATATCTATTCTATCTATCTATCTATCTATCTATCTATCTATCTTCTATCTATCTATCTCCTATCTATCTATCCTCTTCCTATCAATGTAATATCTATTCCATCTATCTATCTATCCTCTTCATATCTATCTATCTATCTATCTATCTATCTATCCTATTCATATCTATCTATCTATCTATCTATCTATCTATCTATCTATCTATCTATCTATCTATCGCTGTCTCTCATATCTTTCTATCTATCTCATATCTATCTATCGCTCTCTCTCTCATTATCTATCTATCTCATATCTATCTATCTATCTCATATCTATCTATGTATGTCATATCTATTCTATCTATCTATCGCTCTCTCTCATTATCTATCTCTCTCATGTCTATCTATCTCATATCTATCTATCTATCTATCTATCTATTATCTATCTATCTATCTATCTATCTATCTATCTATGTCATATCTAATCTATCTATCTATCTATCTATCTCATATCTATCTATCTATCTCATATCTATCTATCTATCTCATATCTATCTATCTATTATCTATCTATCTATCTATCTATCTATCTATCTATGTCATATCTAATCTATCTATCTATCTATCTATCTATCTATCTATCTATCTATCTATCTATGTCATATCTAATCTATCTATCTATCTATCTATCTATCTATCTATCTATCTATCTATCTATCTATCCCATATCTATCTATGTATGTCATATCTATTTCATCTATCTATCTATCTATCTATCTATCTATCTATCTATCTATCTATCTATCTATCTATCTATCTATCTATCTATCTATCTATCTATCTATCTATCTATCTATCTATCTATCTATCTATCTATCATAACGGATACTAGCATTGCACCTCCTAAACAGCAGTGGCAGTATGGCATTATGTCTGCATCACCTTACAATCTACACAATCACCTGGTCACCTGCAGGTAACAAACGCTGACTATAATCCCCCCCCCCCCCCCCCCATACCTTGCAAACTCCATAGCTCCAAGCAATAGTAAACAATGGGACTGCAAGAGTTTTCAGCCACGATAATCTCTATCAAATACACTCTATCGACTGCCAAGTGATGAATCACTTCTTCTTTCTTGCAATGAATCTCACAATTCAGCCTTAAACTCGTCATATCACGGTACGTATCATTCAGAGATGAATTGATGTAGAGTCCTGAGGAATGTATAAAAGGGGATAGTCGGAGGCAACTGCCAACATATTTCTAATGCCAAGCACAGTAATCACAAGATCGGCTTCATTTAAAAAGAAGACTTCAGCCAATAGATTTGTAAGCTGGAGGCTTCTTTTAATTCTTAAGAGCAATCAAGACGATTTGATATGACATCACTCGGCATTTCACTTTAAGGGAGGAATTCCATGAATCATAGAAAACATTCGTCTCTGTAGACATAGAAGACGGGGTAGTGCGTTATTTTTGTAATTCAACTCCAGTTTAAAAGGATCAGTTGTTGTGAAATGAAATGTATAATGTAATTTGTTGCAGTGTGCTTAATTATTTTGAGTGGTTACGGTAGTAATGTTTTTTTAACAGTAATATTTTTTGCCATTGCCGGTGGTATATAAATGGGGTGGACAAAAATATGGAAACACCATACAAAATTCATAGGATTTTAATCATTAGCACTAAGCTGCGTGCTTTTCTGAGAGCTATCCTGCCAAATTTGTGTTCACCTCTTGCCCTGCTCTGGGTGGTTTTGGAAGCCAGCCGGTAACAGCACCTGAGTGGCTCAAACCCCTGACCAATAGAACCTTGTTGCTCGGGCAGATGTTCACTTCTGCCCGGCAGCATCTGTGTCATATTACCTCTACTTAAAGGGGTGGTCTCGCGAAACCAAGTGGGGTTATACACTTCCGTATGGCCATATTAATGCACTTTGTAATATACATCGTGCATTAAATATGAGCCATACAGAAGTTATTCCACTTACCTGCTCCGTTGCTAGCGTCCTCGTCTCCATGGTTCCGTCTAAATTCGCTGGCAGCTTGCTTTTTTAGACGCGCTTGCGCAGTCCGGTCTTCTCCTTTCAGCACGAGCCGCTTCAGTGTGCTCGCCGCTACAGCTCTTCTGCGCATGCGCAGACGAGCTGTCACTGCTCGGGAGCGCGCTGGAGCGGCCATTCTGTACCATCCTCTGTTAGAGGAAGGTGCAGAAACTGGAGCTGCCGTCCCGAGAAGCCGCCCAGGTGTCCAGCTGTCCCGAGAAGCCGCCCAGGTAAGTGATGGGTCGGGGGTGATGTTCACTGACAGGTGAAGGCCCCGGAGCCCAGCGCTGGGCTCCGGAACCTAGCGCTGGGCTCCGGGGCCTTCACCTGGGCTCCGGAACCTAGCGCTAGGCTCCGGAACCTAGCGCTGGGCTCCGGGGCCTTCACCTGGGCTCCGGAACCTAGCGCTGGGCTCCGGGGCCTTCACCTGGGCTCCGGGGCCTTCACCTGGGCTGAGGGTCTAGCGCTGGGGAGCCGGGAGCGTAGCGCTGGGGAGCCGGGAGCGTAGCGCTGGGGAGCCGGGAGCGTAGCGCTGGGGAGCCGGGGGCTAGCGCCGGTTACCTGCTGCCTGGCGGTGGGTGACTGGTCGGCGGCTGCGGTGGGTCCGGTCGGCGGCTGCGGGGCGTCCGGTCGGCGGCTGCGGGGCGTCCGGTTGCCATGGAGACACAGCTGGCAGCGTCTCGGGAGCGCGCACGTCGGGCTGCAGCGAGCGACGGGGAAAGAGCCGGCGGCCATCTTGGGGAAACTTTTATAAGTTGCTGAAACGCTGGAACGGTAAGTACAAACCAGCTAGGAAAGTCATTTACAGGGGTAATTAGTAATGTATGTTTAATTAGGGGGACTGGGCAAAAAAAAAAAATCACTGCTTCCTCGAGACATCTCCTTTAAGTTACATGGGATTGTGAATCATATTTCAATAAGACTGATTTTAAGGCATGCATTTTGTTTGGTGTTTCCATATTTTTGTCCTTACTAATCTTCTGGAAAGAGCCAGCTAGAGACTAAAGCTCCACAAACCCAGAGCATCCCTGCAATATTGTATACACAGGGACGTAGTTATAGCCATTTTTTGCTTAACAGTAGATGCTGCACATTTGCTGGAAATGAGAGCGCTTCCTGTTACCTATACGCAGTGGCTTACATGTAATCTTTCATCCAGGGAGTTCTATGTTGTTGCCATACACTAAGTAGTTGTCATATCTATTTGATATAGTGTACTATATGGGTGCTATATAGTGTGGTTTGGCTGATGTGCAGTATCCATATTACAACATCCTTAGATGTCAGAGTGAAGCAATACACTTATGTATTAGTTTGACAATTTTTTGTTTAAATTGTGCCAGAAATCATCATAAATCAACTTAAATATCAAAAATGCAGAAATATTTCCCTGTTTACGCTGAACTTGGCAAACATTGAATATGACATGGAAAGAAATGTGGCAACTATGGAATGGGTGTGGTGTCTATGTTTATTGCAACTTTTAACTTTCGATGGCATATCCTATCCAAGTAAATGTAATATGTATTAGAGAGGACCTGTGGCGTCCCCGTGTCAACAGGGCAGATTCCATAGGGCATGTTCCCTGCCGACAATATTACTGCTGTTCTTTCTCCCTACTCACCCGTTTTCCCCAATATAGGTTATCTTTAGATTTAATTCCAGGCACTTTGAATGTGTCATGTGCGCCATCCCTACCGCTCACCTTCAATGGGTTAGGTCAGATGTGATTGACAGTGGGCAGTTTCCACCACTCACCATCAACCAAATCCGACACCGGGGAAGAGGAAAGTAAAATAGGAAAACCTGACTTTCAATAAAAATAGTTTCTTTAATGACGGGAACAGAAACCATTGACCGATCTGTTGAAATTAAACTGGCCTTCCAACCTACGCAGTTGAGGTGGCAATGGTATTGGCACTGGGTTCACTTAGGCCGTACACAGACCTCTCTACTAGCGCTCTCCGCTTGTTGCACTACCTGCTTTTTAAAAGGATCCCCAGGGTCCACATTTGAAAGCTCGCGGAAACCAACTGTTTCCATTCTCCTTGAACTCAAACTTTTTTAAGTGGCCATGGCCACGATGCCTCCTGCAGCTTATTGAGTGTGTCCCTCTCTATTCTACACACTACTGTCCCCAGATATTCCAGGACTAATTTCAGAACAGTGCTGTCTACATTCTCTGTCCACCTCAGTCATTGTTCCATCTGCTGTATCCTGCTTCTCTTGCTCTCTCTGTTCTAACATTATTTAACATCTGGGGATATAAACTTTTTCAATATGTTTAAATTCAAAAAATGTTTAAAATTATGGGCTGGATGTAACTATAAAAAATATTTTTCCCTGGAAACCCCCTTTAATTGGTTATAGGCACAATAGTATAAAGCTTGGCAGTTACTACTGGCAGCACCTGTCTCTGAATCCACCCTTCATGGAGCCCATGCAGTGCCACACTCCAGCATAACCGGCAGTGAACTGGTGAAGAAGCACAGCACCTGGGGTTACCACACAGAATGTAACGCTACAGTGCATAACATAACATCCTTCAGCATGGCCAGTGCCTGTTAACTTTAACAAAATATTTGCCATCCATTTCAAACCTCCGATTGTCAAGTCACCTGAGTTTTGAAGGAGACACCCCAGTTATGGGCTCCCCTTTCTCGATCAGCCAGTTCCTGCCTAACGTTTGGCAGAAAAGCCAGTAAAATAAAAAAATGAGGCATATCATCTTTTTTGCTTCCCTCAGCCACTTCAGTCACCATACCGCCAGTCTCTGTAGACTTCAGAGAAGCCATGCTCACATAATCTAAGCATCTGACCGCTGAGGCCAATTCCTGGGCAGAGATTGGCTGCAGTAGTCATATGACTGCTGTCAAGAGAAACTCGTGCTGAGAAACCGGTGGGATGGCTATTGGAGAGGCTGAGGGGAGCTGAAGAGGTGAGTATATCTGTACATTTATTTTATGGTTGGGTCAATGGGGCAACTTAATTACTGTGGGGGGCAGCTCATTACTATCATGAGGGACAGTGGAGGTCAACTAATTACTTTGGGGATCATTGAGGGGCAGATAATTACTGTGGGGCCACAAAGGTAGCATTATTTTGTGGTGGGCACCATGTGAGAACCGTTGCTATATGGAGCACATTGAGAGTTGCATTAGGAGTAGTAGCAGGATGGGCAGAGTGGTGGCTGGAAGAAGTCTTCATGGTGATCTGGACCAAGATAGGAAAGAAAAGCAGATTAATTTCTGGGGGCACTGTGTATTCTAATTTATTTCTGGAACACTGTGTATTCTAATTTATTTCTGAGACACAATGTATTACTTATTTCAGGACACAAGGAGTAGCGTTATTTGCAGGTGACACCCTGTGGGATATTATTATTTTCAGAGGGGCCAAATATATATCTGGGATACAAACTCCAGAGGCAGACATTAGTTGGAGAAGTCATGAAGGTCTGGAGAAGATGCTGAAAAAAAGTAAGAAGTCCAGAGGATGTCACCTGTGAATCACTAAATGTCATTGTGTATTCTGTCTCTTGTGTGCATCACATGAGAGTTTCAATCACATGTAAAGTCCACTGCATTCAATTTTGTGAAGCTACGACTCTCAGCATATCCTTACCATTGTTCAGGTCATACTTGGAGTTGTAGATTAACATGGTAACAACTTCTACATTGTACAATGGGTTGCAAATAATGCTTTAGTGCACTAAGTATACCAAAGCATTATTGCCATCCCAAGTATACAATATGACTTGACGGCACAGTCTTTCGTTCTCTCACATTATTCTCTGTCTATTGCATCCTTTCTCTCTCGTGTTCTCTCCTACTCTTTTGCATTCTCTCTCCTTCCCATTTTGTTTTCACTCTCTCCCTCTCTTGCATTCTCTCACTTTCTTCCGCTTCCTTTTTTCCATTCTCTCTCCCTCTTTTGTATTCTGTCTCTCTACCTTCCTCCTTTTGCATTCTCTTTCTGCTTACTTCTCTCTTCTGCTGTAGGTTAGCCGACTCCCTCTAGGTTAGCCACACCCTCCTGGTTAGCCATGCCTTCAAAAGGCCACACCCATCACCATGGGCAAGGCTTTCCAAAGTTGACTCAATTGATACATAAACTTGGTAAGGGTGTGCAGCTCACAATTGCAGGAGGTTCATCTTAACAACCCTCTTATATGTGTATAGTAAATAATGTATGAGGCCTAAAGTGGAATTACATTGCCAATCGACTAGCCTTTAATGCATTCTATATTGTATTACTTGTTTTTATACAAAATGTTAACCTGCTTTAGTAGAGGAAGAGAACTAAAAAATAAATAAGAATAAGCAGAAATGTTTATTTTTTAAACTTAAAAAAAAAAAAATATGGCTAAAATTACTAGTCCAAATACAAAATATTTATTCCTTATACAATAAAACCAATAATTTCAATATGGCATATTGCATCCTTTTTTACCTGCATTCTGAGATATTTCATGATGTTATAAATGTATTTGGTGGTAACTAATTAGCATTTAAATTAATAATTATAGTTGATTCCTGGTCCTACTAGCAGTATCCAATCAATTGTAATCAAGTACGGCTGGTAAACCAGAGGAAATGGGAACTGTCAGGGATCAGCGGCATGGGAATGGCAGATAACTAATAAAGTATATTTTTGGTGGGTTTAAGGTTTATCTGTTTTCACATTTTGGGCCTATTAAAATGTATTTAGGAATTTCCTGATTTATGATTTTGTAATATAACTTCCAGATAGCATTGTTTTGTCTACACAAAGAGAGAAATGAATGCCGCTATGCCCTTTGGTAAAATATTCATAATGTTGTATATAAACACTATAAATACTTGATTATACAGTAGGACAAATCATATCATTACTAAAGCTACATGTGACATTGCCTTATGAAGGAGGAACGTGTGAAAATGTGTCTACGATGTACTTTTCCTTAAAATTCTGCATGTTTTTGTAAAAAATTTAGTGTTTTTTAAATTTATGTGCTGATCCTAAAAGTTCTGGCCTAGCTACTATGTTTCATGTCAACTGTTGTGAGCCACATAATGGTGTGCTTTGGAATAAGTCTTAAGCGTCCTATAATCAATTGATAATTTTAGTTCAACTATTTTGAAAATTGTTTCATTCAGAGATGTTTTTTTACTAGGATACCCTTTTACTTTGTAAGAGGGGCTCCCTTGAATAACACTAACATTTGCAGTAGAACAAAAAGTTTTATTGAAAAGTGGTATGACTTTTCTGAGTGGTCTTTACAGCGGGCTTGGGAGTTCGATTTCCACCAAAGGCTTCCAAAAGTTGGGTTGTGCCAAAGTGACTGCTGCTATCAGCTGGTCATACTGTGCCACTATGGGCCTATGAGAGGCTATTCTATACCACAGCATGACATGCCTTAGGCCTCATGTCCACGGCCTTAAAATCCACAGCGTTTTTCCCGCACGTGGATCTGCGCCCCATAGGGATGCATTGGACACCCGCAGGTAGTTAAATACCTGCGGATGTTTTTTTCCCGTCAGGCGCGGATCCGCTTGCGGGAAAAAAAATAGACATGCTCCATTTTCGTGCGGGTCTCCCGCGGGGACGGCTCCCGCAGGCTTCTATTGAAGCCTATGGAAGCCGTCCGGATCCGCGGGAGACCCGTACCAGAATTAAACTCACCTGCTCCGGACAATGCAGATCTTCCTTCCTTCGCAGCCGGATCTTCTTTCTTCGGGCCGGTGGATGTGCCCAGCGCATGTGCGCGGCACGCCGCCGGCGTGCCGAGCACATCTGCTGGGCCAAAGAAAGAAGATCCGGCTGCGAAGGAAGGAAGATCCGCATCGTCCGGAGCAGGTGAGTTTTTTCTGATTTTTTAGCCTCATGTCCACGGGGCAGGAGGGACCCGCTACGGATTCTTCATGGAGAATCCGCGGCGGGCCTGATTTTCCCCGTGGACATGAGGCCTTAAGGGCTGCACCAATCACTTTCTTTAGTAGCTGTGCCTCCTTAGGTGCTCATGGCTGCTATAGCACTAGATTTCACAGAATTCCCACAACCGTAGCCTACAAGTGTGCCATGTGCACCTCGAGTGTAACACTAGAGTACAGCCCAAAACCACTGGGAGGCAAACACTGTTCTAGTCCAAGTCATTTTGAAAAGGGTTGCCATCTCGTTAAAGGACCGTTTTGTATAATTTGTATCAACAGTTTAACAGTAGTTTAAATCTTTGAATACAAGTTATATAATATTTGCAGTACACAGTGTTAACTCTTGAATAAACTACTGTAATATACCAGAGGAGGGGCTCTTTTTGGCTTTTGTAGGAGGAATAGGCACTTCCATAGGCCTTGGGGTAGCCAGTCTCAATCTATGTCCACTGTTTAGTCCAACTCTGAGCTGCTGCTTTCATAACTCACTATGCCGGGCAATGGCCTCTAATATCTTCACAATTATCCCATGCCGGCTGTACTTAAGCCTGCTGCTTGGCACTTCATACAGCTAAGTTCCTATGGCACTACATGCAGATATTGCCAAACCCACCTCCTCCTTGCCCCTCATAATGAGCCTAACCATTGGACTCTCCCTACATGGCTATCTCACTTTCCCCAATGTCCCTGTTGAGTCCTACTTGGGTCTCTACTGACACCGAACTGCACTGGCTGCTAGGAACCTATATCTCCTGGTAACTAGCCAAACTGATAGGAACTGAAAGCATGTCACATGCAATGCAAGAACCAAATAAACAGACAGAATTGTACAAGGGAGAGCACACAAATATCTTAAGGGGGTGAATGATGGTTATTCCTTACAGTCTCATGTGCCTATGTAATAATATAAATGGCAGCTCCATTTATAGTTAATATATTTCATTGCTCTTTAAAATTGTACACTAAATAGTCACTGTACTTTGAAACAAATTGTGTTAATATGGTAGCCAATGAGATAAATTGTAAAAGTGCAATAAACTTTATTTACCTAATATTACTATCTATGCTAAAAAAAAAAAACACTCTAAACAGGTGTCCGCTAGGGGTTACCCTTTCTTCTAATTTTCGGTCCACTGCATTTTGTCAAGGGAAGTCTGTCTCTAATAACAGAGATAATGAGATGGAACATAGGAAATGGATAAGGGTGTTATCTTATTCTATCCATAGAAGTCTATGGTGAGGGGAGAAGGAAGCTGCTGCAGAGAGACAGACTCACACAGACATGGCTGCTCAAGTTAGTTATAAGTGATTGACTGTGTTAAAGCTACTGGAATCAAACCTACATTGATCAATACTGCTATATAATATCCTCTGTGATGCTGCTATGTCTCTGTATGTGCTGCAGAAAGTTAGGGAGCAGAATCTGCTAGATTCTCACAACCGCTTTTAAAGGGTGACTGTTATTTCAATAAAACAACTAACATACGCAGTAATATAGTACGTTAGCCCAAAAAAGACATATGTCCATCCAGTTCAACCAATTTCCCTTCCAATGTTGATTAAGAAGAAGACAAAAAATACCCCAATGACGTAGAAGCCAATTTTTCCCATTTAAGAAAACAAAAATCCTTCTTGATTCCAATCTGGCAATCAAAATAATCCCTGGATCACCGACCCTTCAGAGTAATTAGTGACTATAACCTACATATTCTAGTCGATACATGGCTAGCCTCCAGCTGAGAAAGATAAAGCAGATCAGAGGGGGCACAGAGCTCAGCCCCTTCATTCCAGCACTTTAGCAACTGAAACCCTACTGATGAACATTTATGACATGCCACTTGTCTCTTACTAATCTAGAGTTCTTTTTTTCTTTGGATTTCAATAATCTTAATAATAATTAATTCTATGTAGTAATTATACTTAGTAATAATTATTATAACTGGGATATGGACTGAACTAACCCAATATAAAATTCTAGGGCCTTTGTATGGTCTCATCTGTTTCTTTTTAGATCTTCTTGTCACACAATGGTTTCAACCAACACCTATGGGCTATTCATCTTTCCATAACTGTTGGTCTTTGTGAATGTATCTGATGTAGAATTTAACTTATCAGAAAAAAGTGGCTTAGAAGCTTGGCAAAGTGAATTAAAATTTATGTCTAATAAAAGTTATATTTTATGGAACTTGGTATAGGGGTTAATGTGCTGGGCATTTGTTTTAGATTTAAGTGATGCAGAGTTTAGGCTGGTTTCACATTTGCATTGAAAACTCTGGTTGGAGGTTCTACCGCAGATCCGGCTCAAAGTACCAGAAGAAAAAGCACTGATGCAGAACTTTTTCTTCCTCCTAAAAGCCATTCCACTGGCGGAAACCAAACTGACCCCACTATAGTCAATGGGATCCTTCAGTTCTGTCCTGGCAGAGAGCCATTTAGCCCCGATTGGAGCAGGAAAGCGAACCCCGGTGTGAAACCACCCTTACAGATCCACTTGGAATAAAAACGAAGTACCATAACCTCTGGACATTACTATTGAGCCTATGGTAAAGGTCATTAAATCATAGTGTCTTGACACGGAGGAAAAGATTTACTGACTTGTTTTAGTTTATTTATGAGACATAACTTCACATTTCCTTTCTATGCATTCTAAAGAAGAGTCAGCATTAAATCTTTAGCCGGCTTGCTCTGCTGACTCAAGATCCACAGTCTATAAAGATTACGCTTTTTTAAAAAAAAAGGGAAAGCAGAACAAAAAAATAATTTAAAAAAATCGCTAAACAAAACGGCTCGATCTAGTAAAAGAATGCACTGCTGAGCAGAATAAATATTTGTTACCATACAAAGACGAAGGGCATTTAATTTGAAAATGTTGAGCATTAAAGACCAAAGCTTTTAGTGTTAAATTCTACATTTTACTATCTCTTGAACTGGCATCATTAAAAATGAGTAAAAGAAGCATACCAGTTCTGTTAGCCCGGGGACTTGGTATAGTTACTTCTAACACATCAATCAGATAAAGCATGTATATGTTGCCTGTGTTTTTTTTTTCAAATGTTACACTCATGTTTAAATAACTCACAGGTCAGTTGTTTTCTATTTTCACTGTGCAGCAAGGCAAGCGAAAGCTGCCTGTAAAACGAATGACTAATTTCCATTGCTTTCTGCCATTCACCCTGAAGGTGGTCACAATCTGGGCCTCCCACTGCACATGGAAAACAAATTGAGAATGGGAGAGGAAATGCATAATTCCTGCCTGTAAGGGAACAGTTTAGACTGTTGCAACAGCAGGTTTTTTTTTTGCTGTGCTCATAATCTAGCGAACACGATGTTCAGCCTAGCACACCTTTTCATTAGGGAAAGTCAGGGAACAAGACCAGAAAAAAAAAGGCCTTGGGTCAGGCAGCCACTGGAACTATCAGCAAGCTATGAAACCTTCTGGGACTTAGTGGAGGTGACAGCAGGTGGAAAAGCATTTAGTAAAGCAGGTCAGGCTGCTGAGGCTTTAGTAGTCATTTTGCTATTGCAACTGCTGCTTGGCAAGTTTTATCTACTGATCAACGCAACGTGCCAAAGGGCTGGTGGGACACTCCGCCGGTAGCTTCCAGTTGTATCTAGCAACAGTATAACAGAAGGCAAAGGGAAACATTTGCAGGGTTGATTCCTCGGTGTAGACACAGCAGTAGCTCTAGACCTTTTTTGCGCTCTTCTTCAACCTTCTTCAACCTCTGTCTTGAAGCTCTGGCTGTCTGCCTGCTCTAATTACCTCGTTCCCCAGATACAATCATTCCAAACTACCTTTTTGCGAACAGAGTGCTGCGGCAAGCTGACCAAAGTTCAAAGCAATTAAGAGCAGGGTTAGTTTAAATTAACAGCCACTTTTACCAGCTGGTCGGCATCTTTCATGCCATAGATAATAACGGGATTTTTAATGAAATTACTGAGAAGCTATGCGGCTCATTTGACATATTGAAAGTGGTATTCTGTGCATTTCATGCTTTCTTTGAGTCATAATCCTTGAGATGAATAATAAAGATCAAGTGAAAAGGATACAGTCTACTGTTCTACTGTAAGGCTGCTATTGGCTGACGTTAGCGCTCACATTTTCCCGACAACTAAAGCTATTTGAACACTTTTTTTGCAGAGTTTTCAATCAGTTTCAAATGAGTTTTTTAATCCTTCACCCAATGGTCTACGATAAAAAAGAATAATCTTGGTGGATCCTGCAAAAAAAAAAAAAAACAAAACTGATCATAATGGTGTAGGGGGTCAGCCTCAAAAGGGTTATTTGGTTGCTATGGAATTGGACAAACTTTCACCATATATGCCAAAATGTACTGCTGTGAACACTCAGACTGAATCAGTATACTAGACCTGTTGTGTATATGTAGACACACTGTAGCAAATAATACATAAAGGGATATCACTCGCAGGTCATGGACAAATATTTATCACCGGGGCAGAGCAAATATGTTACTCACAGATGGAGAGCCCTAAAATGTATCTTTTGTTGTACTTAATTAAAAGACGGAACTTAAAGACAAAAAACATCCAAATACTACCCTCCATGAATAAAGGCCCATGCACACGAGCAGATAATCACTCAAAGATCGCTCAAACGATAGTTTGAGCGATTATTTTGCATAAAAAATAATTGGTATTTAAGTAGCTACTGAGCTACACATCACATGTGTAGTACTGAGGATATCCAGAAAACATGACCTGTTGGGGGTCCCTGAGGACTGGAGTTGGGAAACACTGCCATAGAGCAACAGTCAGGTTGTCTGCTTACCACTACTCCTTATTTACTCTCAAACCGGTATTCACTACATTTTGTATATCTTTTGGTAGCCCGTTGCCTCCATCGTTTTCTGAACCTGCATCACGCAAAGGGAATTAATCAATCGTTTTATTTCTTTAGGAATGAACAGGATTAGAGATGAGCGAACGTACTCGTCCGAGCTTGATACTCGTTCGAGTATTAGCGTGTTCGAGATGCTCGTTACTCGTAACGAGTACCACGCGATGTTCGAGTTACTTTCACTTTCATCTCTGAGACATATGCGCGCTTTTCTGGCCAATAGAAAGACAGGGAAGGCATTACAACTTCCTCCTGTGATGTTCCAGCCCTATACCACCCCCCTGCAGTGAGTGGCTGGGGAGATCAGGTGTCACCTGAGTATAAAAATCGGCCCCGCCCGCGGCTCACCACAGATGCATTCTGACATAGATCAGGGAAAGTGCTGCTGATGCTGCTGCTATAGGGAGAGTGTTAGGTGTAATATTAGGCTTCAAGAACTCCAACGGTCCTTCTTAGGGCCACATCTGACCGTGTGCAGTACTGTTGAGGCTGCTTTTAGCAGTGTTGCACATTTTTTTCTTTTTGTATATGGGGCGTGCAGACCATAGCGTCCTCAGTCTGCAGTCATTGTACATAGTATAAAGCCAGTACTGGTGAGGCAGGGACAGTGGTAAAGGTGAAAGAGATATACTGTCTATATAGGCAGTGGGCTTTTTCAAACAAATTTGGGAAAAATACTATATTTGGGCTGCCTGTGACCGTCTTGAGTGTACTGCGTGTCTGCTGGGGGTAGTAGTCCTAATTAATACGCAGCTAAGTGTTACAGCAGGCTTGCGCAAAATTGTTTCCTGGTTCTGCGTTGCCCGTTACATCACCGCCGTCATCCCGTCCAGAGGGAAACAGTCTGCAGTAATTTTACATAGTATAGGGCCAGTACTGGTGAGGCAGGGATAGTGGGAAAGGTGAAAGAGATATACTGTCTATATAGGCAGTGGGCTTTTTCAAACAAATTTGGGAAATACTATATTTGGGCTGCCTGTGACCGTCTTGAGTGTACTGCGTGTCTGCTGGGGGTAGTAGTCCTAATTAATACGCAGCTAAGTGTTAAAGCAGGCTTGCACAATTGTTTCCTGGCTCTGCGTTGCTTGTTACATCACCGCCGTTATCCCGTCCAGAGGGAAACAGTAAACATATATACGCTGCCTACAGTATCTGTCTGCTGTCTCAGCTCAGCCTTTAAAAAAATAGAAGCAAAATACTTAAGGCCTACTAGTGGCCTTTGGACACTTGACTGCTTCTACGCTGTGAATTCCACTAGCTCAGTCATACGCACCTACATCTCACTACAGGCTTGCGCAAAATTCTTTCCTGGCTCTGCTGTGCGTTCCGTAAGCGAAGTCAGCCTCCAACCACAGGCCAATAAGCGGCACATTTAATTACAGCGTTCTGTTTCAGCACTACTGGTAATACACCATGCTGAGGGGTAGGGGTAGGCCTAGAGGACGTGGACGCGGGCGAGGACGCGGAGGCCCAAGTCAGGGTTTGGGCACAGGCCGAGCTCCTGATCCAGGTGCATTGCAGCCGACTGCTGCGGGATTAGGAGAGAGGCACGTTTCTGGCATCCCCAGATTAATCTCACAATTAATGGGTCCACGCGGAAGACCTTTATTAGAAAATGAGCAGCGTGAGCAGGTCCTGTCGTGGATGGCAGAAAGTGCATCCAGCAATCTATCGACCACCCAGAGTTCTACGCCGTCCACTGCTGCAACTCTGAATCCTTTGGCTGCTGCTCCTCCTTCCTCCCAGCCTCCTCACTCCATTACAATGACACATTCTGAGGAGCAGGCAGACTCCCAGGAACTGTTCTCGGGTCCCTTCCCAGAATGGGCAGCAATGGTTCCTCTCCCACCGGAGGAGTTTGTCGTGACCGATGCCCAACCTTTGGAAAGTTACCGGGGTCCAGGGGGATGAGGCTGGGGACTTCCGGCAACTGTCTCAAGAGCTTTCAGTGGGTGAGGAGGACGACGACTATGAGACACAGTTGTCTATCACTCAGGTAGTAGTAATTGCAGTAAGTCCGAGGGAGGAGCGCACAGAGGATTCGGAGGAAGAGCAGCAGGACGATGAGGTGACTGACCCCACCTGGTTTGCTAAGCCTACTGAGGACAGGTCTTCAGAGGGGGAGGCAAGTGCAGCAGCAGGGCAGGTTGCAAGAGGCAGTGCGGTGGCCAGGGGTAGAGGCAGGGCCAGACCGAATAATCCACCAACTGTTTCCCAAAACACCCCCTCGCACCATGCCACCCTGCAGAGGCCGAGGTGCTCAAAGGTCTGGCAGTTTTTCACTGAGAGTGCAGACGACCGACGAACTGTGGTGTGCAAGGTTTGTCGCGCCAAGATCAGCCGTGGAGCCACCACCACCAGCCTCACCACCACCAGCATGCGCAGACATATGATGGCCAAGCACCCCACAAGGTGGGACGAAGGCCGCTCACCGCCTCCGGTTTGCACCACTGCCTCTCCCCCTGTGCCCCAACCTGCCACTGAGATCCAACCCCCCTCTCAGGACACAGGCACTACCATCTCCCGGCCGGCACCCACACCCTCACCTCCGCTGTCCTCGGCCCCATCCAGCAATGTCTCTCAGCGCACCGCTCAACCGTCGCTAGCGCAAGTGTTTGAGCACAAGCGCAAGTACGCAGACACGCACCCGCACCCGCTCAAGCATTAAACGTGCACATAGCCAAATTGATCAGCCTGGAGATGCTGCCGTATAGGCTTGTGGAAACGGAGGCTTTCAAAAACATGATGGCGGCGGCGTCCCCGCGCTACTCGGTTCCCAGTCGCCACTACTTTTCCCGATGTGCCGTCCCAGCCCTGCACGACCACGTCTCCCGCAACATTGTACGCGCCCTCACCAACGCGGTTACTGCCAAGGTCCACTTAACAACAGACACGTGGACAAGCACAGGCGGGCAGGGCCACTATATCTCCCTGACGGCACATTGGGTGAATTTAGTGGAGGCTGGGACCGAGTCAGAGCCTGGGACCGCTCACGTCCTACCCACCCCCCGAATTGCGTGCCCCAGCTCGGTGGTGGTATCTGCGGCGGTGTATGCTTCCTCCACTAAACCACCCTCCTCCTCCTCCTATGCAACCTCTGTCTCGCAATCAAGATGTGTCAGCAGCAGCACGTCGCCAGCAGTAGGTGTCGCGCGGCGTGGCAGCACAGCGGTGGGCAAGCGTCAGCAGGCCGTCCTGAAACTACTCAGCTTAGGAGAGAAGAGGCACACGGCCCACGAACTGCTGCAGGGTCTGACAGAGCAGATCGACCGCTGGCTTTCGCCGCTGAGCCTCCGACCGGGCATGGTCGTGTGTGACAACGGCCGTAACCTGGTGGCGGCTCTGCAGCTCGGCAGCCTCACGCACGTGCCATGCCTGGCCCATGTCTTTAATTTGGTGGTTCAGCGCTTTCTGAAAAGCTACCCACGCTTGTCAGACCTGCTCGGAAAGGTGCGCACATTTCCGCAAGTCCAACACGGACGCTGCCACCCTGCGCACCCTGCAACATCGGTTTAATCTGCCAGTGCACCGACTGCCGTGCAACGTGCCCACACGGTGGAACTCTACGCTCCACATGTTGGTCAGGCTCTATGAGCAGCGTAGAGCTATAGTGGAATACCAACTCCAACAGGGGCGGCGTAGTGGGAGTCAGCCTCCTCAATTCTTTACAGAAGAGTGGGCCTGGTTGGCAGACATCTGCCAGGTCCTTTGAAACTTTGAGGAGTCTACCCAGATGGTGAGCGGCGATGCTGCAATCATTAGCGTCACCATTCCTCTGCTATGCGTCTTGAGAAGTTCCCTGTAAAGCATAAAGGCAGACGCTTTGCGCTCGGAAACGGAGGCGGGGGAAAACAGTATGTCGCTGGATAGTCAGAGCACCCTCATGTCTATATCTCAGCGTGTTTTGGAGGAGGAGGAGGGGGAGGAGCATGAGGAGGAGGGGGAAGAGACAGCTTGGCCCACTGCTGACGGTACCCATGCTGCTTGCCTGTCATCCTTTCAGCGTGTATGGCCTGAGGAGGAGGAGGATCCTGAAAGTGATCTTCCGAGTGAGGACAGCCATGTGTTGCGTACAGGTACCCTGGCACACATGGCTGACTTCATGTTAGGATGCCTTTCTCGTGACCCTCGCATTACACGCATTCTGGCCACTACGGATTACTGGGTGTACACACTGCTCGACCCACGGTATAAGGAGAACCTTTCCACTCTCATACCCGAAGAGGAAAGGGGTTCGAGAGTGATACTATACCACAGGACCCTGGCGGACAAACTGATGGTAAAATTCCCATCCGACAGCGCTAGTGGCAGAAGGCGCAGTTCCGAGGGCCAGGTAGCAGGGGAGGCGCGGAGATCAGGCAGCATGTACAGCACAGGCAGGGGAACACTATCCAAGGCCTTTGACAGCTTTATGGCTCCCCAGCAAGACTGTGTCACCGCTCCCCAGTCAAGGCTCAGTCGGCGGGAGCACTGTAAAAGGATGGTGAGGGAGTACGTAGCCGATCGCACGACCGTCCTCCGTGACGCCTCTGCCCCCTATAACTACTGGGTGTCGAAGCTGGACACGTGGCCTGAACTCGCGCTGTATGCCCTGGAGGTGCTTGCTTGTCCTGCGGCTAGCGTCTTGTCAGAGAGGGTGTTTAGTGCGGCTGGGGGAATCATCACGGATAAGCGTACCCACCTGCCAACCGACAGTGCCGACAGGCTTACACTCATAAAGATGAACAAAGCCTGGATTTCCCCAGGCTTCTCTTCTCCACCAGCGGACAGCAGCGATACCTAAACAATACGTAGGCTGCACCCGCAGATGGAAGCATCGTTCTCTATAACCATAAAAAACGGGGACCTTTTAGCTTCATCAATCTGTGTATTATATTCATCCTCCTCATCCTGCTCCTCCTCCTGAAACCTCACGTAATCACGCCGAACAGGCAATTTTTCTTAGGCCCACAAGGCTCAGTCATGTATCTTTTGTAAACAATGTTTATACGTTTCAATTCTCAATTCAATAAAGCGTTGAAACTTGCACCTGAACCAATTTTTATTTTAACTGGGCTGCCTACAGGCCTAGTTGCAAATTAAGCCACATTAACCAAAGCGATTAATGGGTTTCACCTGCCCTCTTGGTTGGGCATGGGCAATTTTTCTGAAGTACATTTGTACTGTTGGTACTCCAATTTTTGACGTTACCTCAGCTGTGCTGGGCACTGCAATGGGATATATTTATGTACCGCCGGTGGCTTCCTGGGACCCACCCATGCTGTCGGTCCACACGGAGTTGTAACTGCATGTGTCCACTTCTAAAGAACGCAAGTCTGACTGGGCCATGCAGTGTGGGCCGAAGCCCACCTGCATTAAACCTGACGTTACCTCAGCTGTGATGGGCAATGCAATGGGATTTATTTATGTACCGCCGGTGGGTTCCAGGGAGCCACCCATGCTGTGGGTCCACAGGGACTTCACATTAGGGATTTGTACCTGCCAGTGTCTATGTATTAAAAACCCTGGTCAGACTGGGGCATGCAGTGTGGGCCGAAGACCACCTGCATTTAATCGGACGTTACCTCAGCTGTGATGGGCAATGCAATGGGATTTATTTATGTACAGCCGGTGGGTTCCAGGGAGCCACCCATGCTGTGGGTGCACACGGAATTCCCATTGCGGAGTTGTACCTGCCTGTGACTATTTATAAAAAACCCCGGTCTGACTGAGGCATGCAGACACCTTGACAGAATGAATAGTGTGTGGCACATGGGTTCCCCATTGCTATGCCCACGTGTGCAGCTCCTGATGGAGGTGGCACAGGATTGGATTTCTCATTGCTTCTGTACAGCATTATTGGCTATCGCCCCGCCCCTTTTAAAGAGAGTCGCTGCCTGGCCGTGCCAACCCTCTGCAGTGTGTGCCTGCGGTTCCTCCTCATGGCAGACGCACTTATAAACAGACATGAGGGTGGTGTGGCTATGAGGCCAGCGTGTGGCATGAGGGCAGCTGAAGGCTGCGCAGGGACACGTTGGTGTGCGCTGTGGACACTGGGTCGTGCGGCGGGGGGGGGGGGGGGGGGAGGGGGTTGGGCAGCATGTAACCCAGGAGAAGTGGCAGCGGAGTGTCATGCAGGCAGTGATTGTGCTTTGTTGGAGGTAGTGTGGTGCTTAGCTAAGGTATGCCTTGCTAATGAGGGTTTTTCAGAAGTAAAAATTGTTGGGAGGGGGGGGGGGGCTCACTCTTGCCGCTATTGTGGCTTAATAGTGGAACCTGGGAACTTGAGATGCAGCCCAACATGTAGCCCCTCGCCTGCTCTATCCGTTTCTGTGTCGTTCCCATCACTTTCTTGAATTGCCCAGATTTTCACAAATGAAAACCTTAGCGAGCATCGGCGATATACAAAAATGCTCGAGTCGCCCATTGACTTCAATGGGGTTCGTTACTCGAAACGAACCCTCGAGCATCGCGAAAATTTCACCTCGAGTAACGAGCACCCGAGCATTTTGGTGCTCGCTCATCTCTAAACAGGATCCATCTACAGGTCAGTCAGTTTATTTTTTCTTACCAAAATAAAAAAAAACGTTGCAAACCCAAACTTATCACCAGCATATGTATATATGTTATCATTATTGTAATCACAGAACCTTGTGATAAAGAAGATTAACTGAGCTCAAAATATGTAGCATACTATATATATATATCTATATATATATAGATATATATACACACGCTATCAATCTATATATATATATATATATATATATATAGCGTATAGTATGCTACATATCTTGAGCTCAGTTAGCAATCTGGAATATATATATATATAGTTTCCAGATTGTGAAATGTTCAGCATGTAGTGCTTAGTGATCATCAGTGTTCTGGTATGTGTAACAACCAATATACTGTATGTGTAAGGGGAGTACCTCTAGCCCCCCCTTACATAAAACTGTGTGTATGTTACTTCTTTAAGGACAGTTTGTTATATTGTTGATGCCTGATTTCAGCAGTCTGTCACTGTTCGGTTTAGTGATTTTGCAAATCTTACTTTTGAAAGTTTGCAGAGTAGAGATGAGCGAGCATACTCGTCCGAGCTTGATGCTCGTTCGAGTATTAGGGTGCTCGAGATGCTCGTTACTCGAGAAGAGCACCACGCGGTGCTCGTCTCGATTAAACGAGCACTGACCGTTTAAAGCAATGGGCTGCCGGCTAGCGCGGGATGAATTTTCGGGAAGGGCTTAAAAATATAAGCCCTTACCTGAAAATCATCCTAAAATGTGTAAAAAGTAAAAAAAAAAAAAATACTCACCTTGTCCCGGCAGAACGATGTTAGCCCATTGAATTCAATGGAGCCGGCAATATAGCCGGCTCCATTGAAAGCAATGGGCTGCCGGCGATCGCACAATGAATTTTCGGGAAGGGCTTAAATATATAAGCCCTTCCCTGCAGTTCATCCAGAAATGTGTAAAAATAAAAAATATATATATACTCACCTACTCCCGGCAGACGGAGCTCAGCTGCGGCCAACTGGCAGTTCTCCGGAACTGCTCTCTGTAGTATTCAGCAGCCGGGGATTTAAAATCCCCACCTGCTGAATGAGCTGCCTCTGATTGGTCACAGCCTGACCAATCCGAGGCAGATCTCACTCACACCCATTCATGAATTCATGAATGGTTGAGTGAATGCTGCCTCTGATTGGCTCAGCGCAGCTCTCAGCTGAATGACAGCAGTTCAGCACCACAGTGTAGGGGACAGCAGGAGAAGACGCGGCTGTGCCCCGGCAGCTGACAGGAGGTGAGTATCTATTTTTTTTGTTTTTTAAATCACTTTTAATTCATTTCCAGGGAATGGCTTATATGTAAAGCCCTTCCCTGAAAAAGAATTCAGGTGTGCCAGCGGACCATTGTCTTCAATGGAGTCGCCGGCAGCAGCAGCGGCTCCATTGAAGAGAATGCCTGCATTTTTATTCTTTTTTACACTAAAATCTTTCTTTTTCAGGTAAGGGCTTATATTTTTAAGCCCTTCCCGAAAATTCATCCCGCGCTCGCCGGCAGCCCATTGCTTTCAATGGAGCCGGCTGTATTGCCGGCTCTATTGAATTCAATGGGCTAACATCGTTCTTCTCTGCCACAGCTGTTACAGTGAGAGCTGCCTCTGATTGGTGAGGGCTGTGACCAATCAGAGGCAGCCCATTCAGCAGGCGGGGATTTTAAATCCCCGCCTGCTGAATACTACACAGAGCAGCTCAGGAGAACTGCCGGCAGGCCGCGGCTGAACTCCGGCTGCAGGGACAAGGTGAGTATATATATATATTTTTTATTTTTACACATTTTAGGATTATTTTCAGGGAAGGGCTTATATTTTTAAGCCCTTCCCGAAAATTCATCCTGCGCTCGCCGGCAGCCCATTGCTTTCAATGGAGCCGGCTGTATTGCCGGCTCCATTGAATTTCAATGGGTTGGACAGCGCTCCTTTAATCGGGCCCGTTTCGCCTAAAACGCTGCTAGCTGCAGATTTTTCGGCGAATCGTCGGCCCGGTCACGCGATTTGCGGATGCACATCCGTCATACGATCCGCAAATTGCGCCAAAAAACAGTCGTCTGACCGAGGCCTTAGACAGCACAACTTTACTGAGGGCAGATGAGGTCAAACTAACATAATTGATTTTTTGGATTTTGTCACAAAAGTGGTTAATGAAGGTGGCCCTGTGGATATCTTCTATGTGGAATTCAGGAAAGTCTTTATATACTGTTCCACATAAAGAGCTCATGGATGGTACAGTGGATTTGCAGTTGGTTAAAAGATAGACATCAGAGTGTTGTTATTAACGGAGTGTCTTCTGAAGAGGGATGCGTTAGAAGTGGTGACCACAAGGGTCTGTCCTGGGTCTTATTGTTTTAATATGTTAAAGCTGAACACTAGAACAAAGGGGCACAATATGAGATTAGCCGGGGGAAGATCAGAAGCAATGTCAAAAAATATGATTTTACCGCAAGAGTAGTAGATGCTTAGAACAAACTTCCAGCAGATGTGATTGGAAAATCAGCAATAAATGAATTCAATCATGGCAGGATAAACATAGATCTATCCTAAGAGAAAAATAAAAAGGAAAGAATAGAACAGATGGACCATATGATCCTTTTCTGCCATCACTTTTGTATGTTTATATTGTTAAAAACCACCAAAAAGAAAAACTTTAATAATAGTAAAACCCTACTTAAGGTCCCCTGTCCATGGGCGTTGCAGTATCCTGTAGCGGATCTACGTCGTGGGAGCCGCCGCCGGGGAGCTGGAGCTGCAGAAAAATCTCCGCCGGTCAGCCTAATCTAATAGATAGGCTGACAGTGGAGAATCGGGGCAATTCGCAGCATGCTGCGAATTGCCCGCTACGAGCGGAAAATCGCAATGATTCTCCGCTCCCGGACAGGGGGTCGGCGCTTTCCAAAGCTTCAGACGGAGTGATTTGTCGGTGGCTTACCGTCGGCGAAATCACGCCCGTGGACAGGCACCCTTAACAATATGGCATTTAAGGGCTTATTCAGACGAGCGTATATCGGTCGGGTTTTCACGCCCGGCCAATATACGCTGCCCCTCTCTGCAAGGGGAGGAGGCGGGATGGGACGGGAGCAGTGCACTGAGTTTCCACCCCCTTTTTGCCCCTCGCTACTGTTTGCAATGAGATGGGTGGGATGGGGGCTTAGCTAAGTTCCACTCCGTCCCACCCCCTCCCATTGCAAACAGTGGCGAGGGGCGGAGAGAGAGTGGAGAGGGGGCGGGAGCTCAGTGCACTAGCTCCTGGCCTGTCCCGTCTCTTCCTCTTGCAGAGAGGGGCAGCGTATACCAACCGGGCGTGAAAACCCGACCGATATACGCCCGTCTAAATAAGCGCTAAAGAGGATCTGCCATTGGATAACATCAGCAGGTCGGGCTGTATATCTTTGTATGGATGACCCCAGCAACTCTAAAAAAAAATTCAAAAAATCCAATAAATATATAATTGTTATAAACTAACAAAATAAAATATATATCACAATCAGAAATCGCGTTTTACAGTGAAAACATAAAACGTGTGCTGAATAGCGTGTCGAACAAATCGTTAATTATGACTTCAATTTGCTGATTGAACTAATACTAAAAGGTGCACATTGACATACGAAATCTCACTGTCAGCTGGAATGTGCAAATTATACCAAGTCGCTCTTTGCTAGCCAGAAGCAAATTCCTAATACTTAATTATAGTTTACTTATTAATATTATTTCCCTGTTTGGTTGAGATCACTGATTCATTTTCTAATATGCAAATTAAAATGAATTGCAGTGGCAAAACCTAGTATGATTTGATACCCACAGGTAAAAGGCATCCATTCCAGTGTCTAATTATGCTCTGCTTGCAGGATTGATCACACTTCTGAAGTGATAACCCTCATTGTAACACCACACCTGTGAGTCAAAACTGACAATTAACGCCTTCCGCTTCAATGTCTCTCAACACAGGATAGTTCAATGTTGTTTTCACTTCACTCACAGGCAACACCTATCAGCAGAACCACCAAAAATACAAAGCACAAAAACTGGATTAATGGAGTACTTTATTTTTAATCAAATGAGTCCCACTTAAAATTGAGTATATAGAAAAGGACATTAAAATAAATTCATTACTAGTACTACTAATAGTAATGATAAAACACAACGATGGTTATAATATCAATAACTGAATGCAGAACATATTTTTTGTCTAAATATAAAATATTACAAATTTACAATATATCAAAAATAATAGAATAAAGAAGTTTGGGCAAAATAGGACATTTTTTGACTTTCCTTTTGGTGGCAACCTGCATGACCAAAAAATACAAGTTTTATTTCTTGCCCTGTTGTTATTGCAAGTACCCAGGAGACGGTTCCTTGAGGCTCGGTGCCCAGGGTTGTCTGTGCCATGTACTCCCTGCCCCACCCCTCTACTCTCACTAATGGCTATAGCATCCAATCAGTGCAGAACGGAGGAACTGAGGAGTGCTAAGTGTAGATAGCCCAGGGCACTGCACATGAAAGGACTGCCTTTTGGATACTTTTGGTTGCGGCAGTTGGAGGAATATTGCTTGGATTTCTTGGTCGTACAATCTGCATGACCATCAACCGAGGTATAATTACACGTGGATATGGATACAGCAGTCGGACACGGCCTTCCCTGCTGCACTGTCTTACAATGGCCTGCAGTTCTCCTATACCCCAAGACCGGAAAACAGGCGTGGTGCAGGGGTAGGTGCTCTTCTCTCTTCACAATGCACCTTTCAGGTCATCCGCTGCTGTACCCTCACTCACTTTCCCATTGTTTGAGGTACATACCCTACAACTTTTCTGTACGCTGTCCATGCATGTAGCAGTTATCTACCGCCCCCAAAGGTCCTCCCCGCCTGTTTCTGGATTACTTTGCCGCCTGGCTCCCCCACTTCCTATCCTGCAAAATCCCAACCCTCATCTTGGGTGACTTTAACATCCCCACCAATGACCCCATCCTCACATCTGCCTCTCAGCTTCTTTCACTCACCTCCTCCCTTGGTCTTTCATAACTCACAGCCTCTCCCACTCACAGAGATGGCAATACTCTTGATCTTGTCTTCCTCCGTCTTTGCTCTGCTTCTCTCTTCACTGATTCCCCTCTCCCACTCTCGGACCATAATCGCCTCTCTTTCTCTGTAAAGC